>NC_135783.1:174003946-174303946 GCF_051106095.1 Pogona vitticeps | reverse complement strand
GACTTGAAGAAGGCTGGGTCCCTCTACAACAGTGGTCAGGGAACAGGGGTAAATTACCCCAAATGGGGTAAAAATGAAAAACCTGGGGGTAATGAGGATGTGACCCTAACCCCTTCCCTCCTCCTCCTCCACCTCTTCTGCCCAGAGGGGGGTCCCTGGCAGCCCAACCGCCCCCCTTCCCACCCCCCTTCTCCAGCCCGGCTGCAACCGAACCACAGTGGATGGTGGCCAGCGACGGGCCCCAGCTGGCAGTGGATGGCAGCCGAGGTGGCAGTGGGGCCGACCATGGCAGAGGGCAAGGCCAGGGTGAGTGGCTGGAGCGCCCCAGCCAGGAGGAGCCTCTCCTTCCAGGGCCTGGAGAGGTGGATCGCGATGGAGGGGGAAGGGCACGGCCATGATGGCGGCATGGGCCAGGCTCAGCTTCCTGGCACTGGGCTGCCACTCCATGCCCCGTCCCTGGAGGAGCTTGTCGGGTGGCAGCAGCACTCACCCAGCCACGTGGCTTCCTTTGGCAGCACCTCCATGCTGGCTGGCCAGGCCTGGAGGAGCATCTTGCCCTCCGCGCGGCAGCTGTCGTGGCGCTTCAATGGGGGTAATGTCGGCGTATATACATTTTTAGGGGGTAAAAGATAAAAAAGTTCCCTGACCTCTGCTCTACAGCAGCCTCTTTGCTGCCTTCTCTGCAAAGACTTCGGGCAGCTGCTGGGAGAATGAGCGGTTTCATTTTCGCCAGCCGGCTTCTATCCTTCGCTCAGAGCATGCATCAGCTGTTTTCCTGAGTGTTACCTTTCCTTTTCTTATTCCTTTGGTGATCTTGCTGTGTTTAATTCTTTTTTAATGGGGTGTTGTGGGTATTGTTATTTGGAGGAGTGGGTTTTTTTCTTGGTGTTCATCCATCTGACCCCCCCCCTTCCTTAAATTCAGTTTGTCTGTCAAGGGATAGTTGTTGGAAGTTCATGGGCATTTAACTATTAGTATTCCTGTTGGGTTTTTAAAAGGGGATTTGGTTTATATTTGCTGAACTTATTTATAAGTTTAAAACTTATGTGCGTTCCCTCCCAGTATAGATGTAACTCTGTTTTTCTCTTTCAGGACTCATGGCATCTTCGTCCCGGCTGCAAGTGGTGGTGTATGGCCACAGCGATATTCACTGGGCCATGAAGCATGCCTTGAGAACAGACTGGGGACATAATTTAGGTGTAGGGGCCCTGGCCACTCTTGAATGGAAAGGAAAGAGGGGCATGTTATGGTCTGAACTATTGGGGCTGGCCCTATCAAATTTTGAGCATGCACACACACACCCTCCCCAATCTAATGGTAGTTCATTGGGTGGAAATGACTTGACAAGTCGTTGATGTTGCAAATTATCCATGACCTGCAGACATTGAAGGATAGGTTTCCTTCAATGTACTTTGGGGATATTGTGAGAAGACATGACTCACTAGAAAAAGCAGTAATGCCAGGAGAAGTTGAGGCAACAGGAGAAGAGGAAGACCGTACATGAGATGGATTGACTTAAGGAAGCCAGGACTTTTAGTTTGCAAGACCCAAGCAGGGCTATTAATGATATGATCTTCTGGAGGTAATAGGGTTCTTGTAGGTTGGAAGAGACTTGACAGCAGGTAACAACAACAACAGGTAGTTGTCTGACAATAAGCAATGTTGGGGAAAATATAATATTCAATGCTTGTTCTTCTTTAGGACTGATATTTCACAGTCTTTGTTTAATGACTTTTTTTGCGGTGTAACCTGTCACTCACAAGCATGGTTTCAGACTGGGTCTACCAGTCTAGCTTGCAACACAATCGAGTCAACAACTTACTTAAAATTTTCCATGACAGAGTGCCTGGGTTACTTTCCATTGTCCATAGGCTTGGGTTACTGTTTTGCACAGTTTGATGCAACTACTTCCTCTTCCCATTGCCTAAGTGCTTCAAACCACAAGGAACATACTTGCCTAACAAAATGGCTGTTTGAAGGCAGCTTTTGACTCCTGGTCAGTGGAATTAGTTACTACTCTCTCCCTCCTGTCCAAAGATACTATAAAAGGTGTAAGCAAACTCCTTGTCAGAGTGAACCTCCATGTGGAATAAATTACAGTACATTGGCTACCTCACTCCCTAACTTTTGTTCTGCCTCCAACCCCATCAAGAGAACAAACTTCTAGGTGTGATTGGATTACACCCAGAACAAACTGTGGACTCTAAATTAAGTACAGTGGTGCCTCGCTTTGCAACGTTAATCCGTTCCGAAAAAAAGTTGCTAAGCGATAACATTGCTAAGCGAAATTAAAAAGCCCATAGAAACGCATTAAAACGTGATTAATGTGTTCATATGGGCTTAAAAACGCACCTTAACGCAAAAATCCTCCATAGCGCCACCATTTTCGCTGCCTCTTAAGTGAAGAAAAACAGCGGGCAGCCATTTTGTTTCCCAGCGACCATTCTGAAACCACCGATCAGCTGTTAAAAAAGAGTCGCTTTGCCATGATCACTTCCCCATGATCATCGCAAAGCAAAAAAAACCCATCGGGACCATCACAAAGCGATCGCTTTTGCGATCACAAAAAGTTAGTCGCTAAGCGATTTCGGCGCTCAACGGAGCGATCGCTAAGTGAGGCACTACTGTATTACTATTAGTACTATACATTCCATTGCTCTAGTGAAATAAAACAGTATAAAGAGGAAGAACCTTCACAGAGAGCCGGCACATATCTATACCTAACAAACATTTTCCACTTTTTTTTTTTTGCAAAGATGATCCCCCAAATGCTGAAAGATAACTGTTTGTTAAAGCAGATGATTTCCCTTATCTACATATATTGAATTTAGCATGCTTTCTTTTATGACTGTTCACTGGAAGATAAAGACACATGTTAGACATGTTTCTCTGAGGAAATTCCAGGTCTTCAGAAAGAACTGAAAAATAACTTGTAGACCATAGTTTCACAGAATCATTGAAAAATTTGAATTGCTATCTTATAATTGGAATTAGACATGATAGCTTCATATTCTTATCCCTGGGGATACAGATATAAAGCACGTCACCACAGATGACACAGAGATCCGTTCCCTCCCCCCGGTACCATCCTGGTCCACTCGCCAGGCTTTGTGTGGCGCACGGGGCCATCATCAGTAACATCGCACCTAACGCAGAAGTAGCCTGGACAGCGTCTCCCTACACTGCTGATAATTACTGTGAGGAGGTGGGATGATGAGTCTCCCTGCTCAGCTCCTGTGTGGTCAGCACTGGAGGGAGGCGGGGATGAGCTGGTCGGGCTACTTCCGTGATTGGTGTGATATTATTGACAAAGGCTGCACATGCCATGCAAAGCCCAGTGAGTGGACCAGGATGGTTCTGGGGGGGAGGGTCCAAAGGGCCCGGCCACCTGTGATGGTTATATTTGTATTCATCTCGCAGGGAACATGAATATCCCATCTCTAATTGGAATTCTTTTGAATCCAACTTTTAGCGGAATCATGGATCACATGCAAGACTGGTACTCTGTTCCTTGTGCAAGAACAATTGAAATGTCCTGTGGATTTGATGCCGTTTCCTTAACTAATTAACTCACAAGCCTACCTGTCAGGTGTTCAGGGAACAGGCCAATGAGGATAACTCACTCCACTCAAACATCAGGAAGAAGCTAGAAAACAAACTTGCTTGACTTTTGGAGTTCCCTTATCACAGGCATTATTCATAACTATAAAACAAAGACAACTGTGATGCAGCTGGTTAGGAGATAAATAGACTGCCAGGAAAGGTAGACAAGAAAATCTATCACCTGTACAGCTCAGGCATAGCTTGGATATTAATGCTGGGATTTCACACTTTAGAGGCTCAAAAAACTGTAAGGGACATTTGAAAAGAAAACCTTGCCAAAAAACTCACATATTTCAGAGGTTAAATATAGTTTGGTTGTTTGAAATAGTAATGAGTTGTTGCCAATGTTACTGTCATTATTGTGCCATTGTCATTATTATTGTGGTTGCCATTGCTATCATTACTTTGCTAAGTATTATTCTAAATTGTAACTTATTGGCCAAAATCATGATTGTGTACTTAAACAGCACAAATTTGATAGGGTCATTATCCAGCACCAGCAATATTTAATTAAAAGTAATTAAAAACGTCCTGCCCTTGCAGGTTCCAAGGCTCCCTATGGGAGCTTTGGGAGCAGTGGAAGAAGAGGTCTTTCCTAGAGTCAGAAATCGCCACCAGCTCGAAATTTGCCAGCAATCTGACCCCAGCAGAAGCAATTTGTCACTGTTTTTTCACTATGAAAGCCACCGTCAACCCCATGTTCCAAAGGGTTTCCCAGGGCAAAAGGGAGTCTTAGAACCTGAAAGGGAGCAGATAGAAAGCTTTGATTAATTTTGATTAAATTTTACTTGTGCCAGGTGATTCTTTCATCCAGTTTGCACCACATAAAAACATGAACAAGATATTGCCCATTGTATTAATATAAATGTGACCATTGCAATGTGGATGCCACACAATTCATACATGGCCAGTAAATGCAACCACAGCTTCTGGCTGTCCAGATATAAATGATACTTCAGAATTTCTACTGCTCATGGTTTTGGATAGTATCCAAGTGGATAAAGATGGTTATGAACACCTCTTCAGAGGCCAGTGTTTAAACAGTTTAAAACTCTTTTAAAAGAACAGTTATGAAATCCACAGAATTGAATAATATATCCAGTATTCAATGCCTTGGCAAAGACCTGGTGCATGTAATAATGCCCTGGCTTCTGGGATTATTGTATTACACAGATTATCTCAGTCCATTTCAATCTGAATTCAGGCCTGGTTATATGCCTTTGATACCGTCGACCACAGTATTCTCCTGGAGAGGCTCTCGGTGGTTGGGGATTGGTGGCCTGGCTTTGCCCTGGCTTCAATCCTTCCTCAAGGACCGACCCCAGAGAGTGCAACTTGGGGACATGGTGTCCACCTCTTGGATTCTCAGTTGTGGAGCCCCATTGGGGTTGAGCTTCTCACTCTTGCTGTATGAGGTTGCTGGGGGAGGTCATCAAGAGTTTTGAGTCTTGTGTCATCAGTACGCTCAGCTCCATCTCTCCTTCCACCCTTATGCAACAAACACTGTCCCCTCCCTTGAGTGCTGCTTGGATGCCATGCTGGGGTGGATAAGGGACAACAGATTGCAGCTGAAACCTGACAAAATGAAGGTCCGTGCCCCTGGTCTCTGTAGCTTGGGTGCTTCCCTTTCCTTGGGGGGGGGGTACTCTCTCTGCTAGGAATGAGGTGTGCAGTCTGGACATCTGTGGTCTGCTCCACATACTTCCAACTCAGGCAGATCACCAAATTGCATCCTTCCCTTGACACCAGATCCCCCACTATGCTGGTCTACGCGTTGGTAGTCTCAAGAATAGACTACTGTAATGCTCTCTACATGGAGCTACACATGGAGCTGATATGGAAACTCCAGCAGGCCCAGAATATGGCAGCCAGATTATTGAGTGGATTAATAGATATCATTACCCCCAATCTGGCTAACCCTATACTGGCTACCTGTTTGTTTCCATGCCAGCTTCAAGTTGATGACATTAATAGTTTGGGACCTTGATACATGGCAGAATTCCCCTTCCAATGAGTTCTTCTTGCCCTACCTGTACGCCCCAGGCTGGAAGATTAAGAACATTGACCCTGAGAGATACCCAGAAGGAAAAGATGGGAAATGGGGCCTTCTCAGCAACTGCACCATGTCTTTGGAACCAACTCCCGCCTGATATTCGCCTGGCCCCTTCATTGGCTACCTTTAAAAAATTGCTGAAAACTTGGTTATTTAGACAGGGCTTCCCAAATATTCCATCAGCAGAGCACAGAGTACTTACTGATTCTTAAACTAGTGATTCTGCCATTTTGACCATTTTTATTAAATATTGTTGTTCCTGTGTTGTATTTTTAAAGTTTATAACATTTCTAATTTATAGTACATTTTTAAAAAAATAATGAGCAAGAACCCTGGATAACCAGAGTTCTTGGTCATTTATCAAGACTACACATGAGCATGATTCTTCTCCTCTTCAAACATAACCTGCTCTCATGAACAGTGTTGAGAAATAGTAGTGAAGCTAGCGTCTCCCATATAACAATGCATCTGAATTTCAAAAGGACTGAATAAGGCTTCTCTCTCCTTCCCATCTAAAACCAGGTGAGCTATTCTGGTTCTAAATCAGTGGCCGGTGTGAATAATGGACTGAATGGAGGAAAACAGATTAAAGCTTAATCCATCCAAGACAGAGTTTCTCATGATCTTTTCAAAGGAAGATCACAGAATAAAAACCCAGCTTTAGCTCACTCCCCTTGCAAATTGAAGTTTCCACTTTGCTTCTAAAGGCAGCGCATGACTCTCCTGTTCCAAAAGCTTTTGATTAGAGTTAAAGTTTTGGTTGTACAACTATACAGTTGGGGACCAAAATATTTGAAATCTGGCATTCTCTTTCATGAGCCTGCCACCCCTTTTTTTAGGAATTTAAGAGGAGGCCATTTGATTGGAGGTCATACCGATCATTTGGAAGTACAATTAGTGGGGATGCTTGGAAAAGCTTCCTTGGTGGCTACTCTAAGTCTTGGGCATCCCCTGCCCAGAGAGGAGAGGCTGCCTGCCTCTGTGTTATCCTTTGGCCAGCAGGCAGTGCTCCTGTATTCAGACAAGCCAAAATACATGATGGCAGATTGTTTGTTAAGTTTAATTGGCTGAGTGCTCATATTTCTTTATATTTTTACATTTTAATTGTGATCTGTTTTGTGTTTCAGTTGCTTCTATTTGAATTTAATTAACAATAATAATGTTGTTGTTGTTGTTGTTGTTGTTGTTGTTGTTGTTGTTGTTGTTGTTGTTGTTGTTGTTCACCTTGCTCAGTTATCAGCAGATAGTCAGGATGTAAATTTAACAAATTAAACGAAACAAGTCCATTGTACAGAATAGTAAAAGCACAAGCCCAGCAGATTGCCCTGAGAAACTTACCTGGTAAATTTCAAAGGCCCAGGAGACACCATGAACCAAATGGATCACAGGGAGAGGAGATGATTGCTAGGAACAAATGCACGGAATGGCAGTTTTATATCATAAGGTGTACAAAGCAATGCTGTGGATGTTGCTTCTGAAGCAAGTAGCATTTTGTGAGACAGGTATGTTACATAGAATGGCCATTTCAGTGGGGAATGAGGACTGAATGGTTAAAGCGGAGGCTTCACGGATGAAGTGGGTTTGAATGGATGGAGTGGGCAATGAAGCAGAGGAAAGAGGATGGAATCACCGTGACGACTGGGAAGGCCAAAGCAACACTAAGCTGCAAAAGGGATTAAATCATTTTTTCCCCATAGACTTAAAAAGGAGGGTTAAACAAATTCTAAAATTTTTAGAACAAATCCCTTGGAAAGTATTCACACCAAACTAATTTGAAGTGCTACCTTCCAATGATTCTTTTCATATCCCACCAAAGGTCACACAATAATGGCTTCCATTATTTCATATAGTACTTGATATTTTTCTACACGGCACCTTTAATATATCAACTCGGGCTTCCCAATGTGCAGCCAAATGTAGATTTAATGAGCCCAGTATAACTAAAGAGAGATTCCGTATTCAGAGAAACATCTATCATTCTTTTAAAAAAACCCTGAAGTGATAAGGTCAGCAGGAAGGATGCAGTTGTACAAATGTTATCCATTAAAATTGGGTAGAAAGAGTGAAGCAGGAAGAAAAGATCCTTAATGTTAGGGCTGGGGAAACTCTTGAAATCAAAGACCTTTGTACTTCTGAGTTTGTGGGCAAAGTCAGGTTGCCCGAGTCAGTCTGAGACAGGTCTACGTAGTCAGTCAGAATTCCAGTGAAAAAGGACTCAGCAAGCAAGAGAAAGGATACTTTGAGACCCTAAAAAAAAAAAGCCGCCTAGAGTGGTCGAAATGACTAGATAGGCGGGGTATAAATACAATAAATAAATAAAATAAAAATAAAATGCCCCTGTCTGTTAAAGTAGAAAGAACTGGGCTTGT
This sequence comes from Pogona vitticeps, assembly GCF_051106095.1. NCBI lineage: Eukaryota > Metazoa > Chordata > Lepidosauria > Squamata > Agamidae > Pogona > Pogona vitticeps. The sequence continues at coordinate 174,295,921 of NC_135783.1, read as the reverse complement.
TGGATCAATGATCAAATCCAGTATAAGGAAACTTAAAGTATGGATGGCTGAAATCCAGTAGTACATTGTAAGTAGAATAGGCGCATTGAATCAATAGAGCTTACAGAGGAGTTGACTCACCAACCCCCCATTGATTCAATGGGCTTGCTCTAGTTACCATTTAGTACTGCATTTCAGCCTCTGAGTCCCATAAAACTATGTAGGCTCCCTCGTTTAGAGAGCTATATAAGCTGCAAACCTCGATACCACCTCCCCGCTACTTCCCCCCTTTCCCTATCTAATTCCAAGACATTTATAAGTACATTTGTGAAACATTCTAGTAGTCTTATCAGCATTCTTCACCCTCTTGCAGAGTTTATTGTCTTAAGCAATGGTATTGTTTCAAAATGCTGTACGCCAAAGAGCAACAAGTCTTTCCTCTATGAAGTGCAGGGCATCTGGTATGGATTTGGGCTGCTTTGATGACATCAAAAGAGATTTTACATTTTAATTTTTTGCAGAGGACGCAGCAGGTAAACCACAGACACAAAACTAGTTGTTTCCTTATTGTTAATTATTCTTCTATAGTTTTTGTAGAAAACGTTCTCCTCTTCCTGACATTTTCTGCCCCCCTCATCACCAATCTTCTCTTCTACTATAACTAGGGAGAAATATCTGAATCACAAACTAGAAAGGAGTTAATGCTATAAGGATTCAATCTGGAATCAAGGAAAGCGCCACCTGTCAAAGCATGTAGAATTTATAACCTAATTTTGGAACAAGAGGAAAAAGAGACTGAAATAGAAGGTTTGAAATCAATTGGGAAACATGATTTAAAGAAAGAAATTAAAATGGGATTGGACAAAAAATTGGAAGATGACAGTTTTAAGATTAATATTGGTAAAAATAAAGGAATTTTTTAAAAAAATAGTTTAAGGTGGTACATGACTCTGGTGAAATTGAACATAATAAATTCAGACTATTCTGAGGCCTGTTGGAAATGTGATGAAGAAATTGGTACGTATTATCATATGTGGTGGGAGTGAGAGAGAGAGCAGAGTTTATTTATCAACTATAAGTCATTAAAATACGTTAAAATAAAATAAAAGCTCTTTTTTCACTCACCCCGGTTGGGCTACGCAGACTACTGGCCAAATTAAGTACCTACTGCAGCCATGAAAAACTAACAATAAATCATGCAAAAACCAAAGTGATGACCTTTGGGAACCATCGCAGAAAACATACCTGGAGGCTTGGGGACTTCCCAATCGAGCAAGTGTCAGCTTTTCGTTACTTGGGTATTATTTTTGGCCCTCATCTTTCCTGGTCAAAACACCTGGACTCAGCAAGGCTCAAAGCCGCCCATGCCATCCAAGCCCTCCTACACTTTACTAGGTCTAAAGGAGGCAACTTGGTTCCCCCCGCTACTGAAATTTTTGCCAAAAAACTGATTCCCCAAATGACCTTTGGGGCCGAAATCTGGGGATACACAAATATTTCGACCCTAGACGCCGCACAGAACACCTTCATTCGTTCCATCTTGTGTGTCCCGCGGAGTACTCCAGCCTCCTTACTTAGGGCAGAAGTAGGCCTTATCTCTGTAGCTGCCACCTGCCATTTAGCACTAGTCCGGTACTGGCATAAACTGTCCCAAATGAATGATACCAGTTTACCTAAGATCTGCTTCAGAGAACAACTGGCCAACCCCTCTCTTAAATCCTGGGTGAGTGCTGTGAAACAAATAACTGACTCCTATGGCATCGACTTAGATTCTTTAACCGCTCTTCCGCTCAAATGTGTGAAAGCTAGTCTCAAGGACACAATTCGCCTTTTCCATATCAGAAGTGACCTCTGCACCATCTCTAGCTCACCTTATTCCTCTTCACTCCCACTCTATAAGTCAACCTTTGTCATGGAAAATTATTTGACCTGGATAACTACATTCGCCCTTCGCAAGGCCTTCACCGCTCTACGTTTTCAATGTATGCCTTCAAGAGTGTTAGAGGGCAGACACGAGAATCTGCCCTATCATCTAAGAATTTGTCCTTGCCACCTGGGAGAAGTCGAAGACATCACTCACTACCTTTTGAGATGTCCACATTACCACTCCCCTAGATCAAGGTTTTTGGCAAGTTCTCTGACTTCCATCCAAGACAGACCTGATCTCGCCCAGGTCTGTTGGCTCCTGGCTGACATCAACGCCAATACCACCTTAAACGTGGCAAACTTTGCCTTGGCTGCAATTAACATCCGAGCTCGCTTGTTTCCTGTACATCTGTCTTTTTGATTCCTATTTACGTCTCATTGTATTTGCTTTTTAATTAATTATCTCACCTGCTGCTTTTATTTTATTTTAACGTATTTTAATGACTTATAGTTGATAAATAAACTCTGCTCTCTCTCTCAGTGGTGGGAGTGTAAATGGATTCAGAAATTTTGGAAATTGATTTTTTTAAGGAAATATGTGATATTTTTGGAAAAGATATCGAACTTAATTCTAAAATTGCTTTGCTGTCAATTTTTGATAAGATAGAACTTGATTATTGCTCAAAGGAACTGATTTCTAATTTTATGACACGTGCTAGAATATTAATAGCTAGATTCTGGAAAGATAAAAATGATATTAAATTAGAAGATTGGTATAATGAAGTATGGGACATTGCGTTAAATGATAAATTGACTTCTGAACTTAAGATGAAAAGAGGGGAAATAAGTTTAAATATTTTTATGCTATTTGAGGTAGATTTATTGAATTTGTATTGGTGAAAGGAAAGAGGAAAGCCTCTAAGCAACAATCAATACAATTTTGGAAAGGAGGTTAATAATAAAAGTATTGCTTCAAAGGGTCCTGTGGGTATGGGGGTGCACTGTGTTTTAGATTGTATTAGTAAGTACTTTGTATTCTTGTATTTGTTTTGGAAATTTAATGTTTTCGAAAAAACACAAAGATGATGAGAGACTTTGAGACAGAGAATGGAACTGGTAACGTCTTTAGAACATCAAAGAGTTAAAAATACTGCACCAGACTATGGACACCATATAGTAATAGATTTTAACTGTCCAAAGCTGAGTGAGCTTTTCTCTTCTTAGAAATAAGTTTATGTGTCTTTAGATATGCTTAAAGGCTCAATAATGCTTTTCATTTTATATTTTCTTATTATAAGAAATCTTATGATCTTTCATGCATTTTACTTTTGAATGAAATGTTATAAAGATGTATTCTTTGCCCTTTGAGGCTATAAGCACCTATATTCTTAAGAATGTAACTTAGAACATTCTTTTTGGCATTGTATTGTATTATTAATTCTATATTTTCTGACAAGTATTTGCCCAAAGTTCTGTTTTCATATACAGTGGTGCCTTGCAAGACGATTGCCTCGCCAGATGAAAAACTCGCTAGACGAATGGGTCCAGTGAGGTTTTTGGTGCCTCACAAGACAGTTGTTCCTATGGCCATTTTTCACACGACAAATGCACTTGCAGAGGCTAGCCAAGCACCATTTTTGAAGATCATGCCCCTTTCCCCTTCCTTCAGCAAGCCTCCAAACGGAAAAAGGAAAAAGAAAGGAAAAAAAGAAAGAAAGAAAGCCTTTTTCCATTCGGAGCCTTACTGAGGGCAGGGGAAAAGGACGTGATCTTCAAAAATGGGCTAGCCTCTGCAAGCGCCACTCAGAGGAACCCTGGCGCTTCCCTTGCACAATCGGAAGACTGGAAAAAGGCTTTCCTTTTTTTGTTTTCCTTTTTCTGTTCGGAGCCTTACCGAAGGCAGGGGAAAGGGGCGCGATCTTCAAAAATGGTGCTGGGCTAGCCTCTGCAAGTGCCATTCGCCATCCAAAGGAACCCCCACTAGTCTTCCAATGGTGCAAGGGATGCCCCGGGGGACCTACTAAGGCAGCGATCCAGGTGAGGGCCCCCCCGCCAGCCCTCTGATGGTGCTTCCCCAGCTCCCTAACTGGTAAGTGACTTAAAAAAAAAATTGCCATAGGAATGCATTATTTAATTTTCAATGCATTCCTGTGGGAAACTGCAGCTCACAAGATGAAAATATCACAAGATGACATTAACCGGGGAACGTATCAATTTCATCTTGCAAGGCAACACTGTATTTTTAAATATTTGAATTTTTCCCCTCACAACTGTAAAATTGTCTTTGATATTTTTTTGGATTTGCTATTTTTAAGTATTTATTTTATTTATTTATTAAATTTGTATCCTGCCCATTTAGACAGTGTCTACTCTGGGCGGCTCACAATAAAATGAAATAAAAACAATCAAATAATATCAATTTATCAAAAGTAAGAAAATCATTCAAGATGGAAAAAAGGGATATGGAATCTAGAAATTAAATAGAATTTTTAGTAATAGACACATTTCAAAGAATACTGGAATTATTGCAACAATGAAGAAACTTATAATTAGATACCCAGATGAGAATGGAAATGATTGTCACTAATTGACTGGTTTCATTCTAGGATTAACCCTTTACTGGGATAAGATCAGCCATGACAAATGACAGTGGTGCTTCAACTTACGAACTTAATCCATTTTGGAAGATGGTCGTAACTCGAAATGGTTGTAAGTTGAAGCACCATTTCCTGTAGGAATGCATTGAAATGTAATTAATCCGTTCCAGCCAGAGAAAAAAAATCACCAACCCCCCTCCCCAAAAAACAAACAAAAAACACTGCAAGACCCATCAGAAATATGATTAATCCATTCCGGCCTTGGGGGGGGGGGAGAAGAAAAGCAAGCAAACCATGCAAGACCCATCGGAAATGCAAAAAAAGCAAAGCAGAAAGCAAGCAATCCATGTAAGACCTATTGGAAATGGGGGGGGAAAACCAAAAGCAAACAAACCCCCCAAGACCCATCGGAAATGAGGGGAAAAATCCAAAAAGCAAACAAACCCCCCAAGACCCATTGGAACTGGGGGGAACCCCAAAAAGCAAACAACTCCCCAAGACCCATTGGAAATGGGGGGAACCCAAAAAGCAAACACACCCCCCAAGACCCATCGGAAATGAGGGGAAAAATCCAAAGAGCAAACAAACCCCCCAAGACCCATTGGAAATGGGGGAGGAACCCCCAAAAGCAAACAAACCCGCCAAAACACATCAGAAATGGGGAAAAAAACCCCAAAAGCAAAAAATAAAACAACCAAGACCCAACGGAAATGAGGAAAAAAACACCAAAAAACAAACAAACCCTGCACGACCCATTACAGCATAGAAACATAATCCCACTACCCTGCCCAAAACCACACTGCAAAACCCACCCAGAACAGTTTTTTAAAAAGCAGAAAGCAGCACCTTATCTTACCAGGAAGTCCAAAGCCTCCTCCGACCACACTCTAACTTTTGGGGTGAGAGAGCTACAAAGAAGCAGCCTCTTCACCACCAACGGTTAGCAATATGAATTCCCCACCTTTCCCCCCGGGCTTTTTTTTTTGGTTGTAACTCGAAGCTCCAGCCACAAGTCAAAGCAAAATTTTGCCGCCGGAGCTGGTCATAGCTCGAAATGTTCGTAAGTCAGGATGTTTGTAAGTCGAGGCACCACTGGAAGCTTCTGTTATTTGCCATGTGTGTGTGTTCTATATATCTCTATAGAACTCTTGGGGGAGTCAGGCATCCTTATCAGAGTCTGACAGAGGAAAATGCAAATTACTCAGCATGTTAGCGTTATAGGCATTTCCTTCTTCTCAGGTGATCATTGTTTGTTCATTTATTTGTTTCTTACATTTGTTTCTTACTGATCCATTTCTTATATTTGTTTCTTACTGATACATTACTGCATAGCAGTATTCTGGGAAGTTAATTATCATAATAATCTAAAATAGAATTAACATTAAAATCAGCTCATGAATCAAATTTGCATACTGAATTGCACATAATCCTGATGGTTTTAAAGGAAGGCCCAGTGGGAAAGTGTATGCAGAGGCCTGTGCTGCTTTGATTGAAGAACTCGGGTGTGATATCCCATCCACAGCTTTCTTGGCTGTAACTTTAAAACAATTCTAACACAGCCTGTATCTTTCCTGACTTACATCTAAGAAAAACACCTGGTAAACTCCATCTTGTCATGAACTTTTGGGACTTAAAGTTATTTTCACTGGTGCAAGCCAGGTGAAGTCCAGGTCCGCAGAAGCTAGCAGACTGTATGATTTTTTTTAAAAAGTTGTCTATAAACCACTGTTACTGCTGTACTCTTGCATTTGTACCATGTAATGACTACATGGCTCTCTTTCAGGCAAAGAAAATATATATTTTATTTTTTATAAGTGATGCAGCATACTAGCAATCATGTAACATTTGTTTCCAATGCCTCTGCCTCTTTGCTGAGGAGCAGGGGAAGTGTTCAATGTACAGATATCCTGAAGTGGCTTGCTTATTGGCTTCATGGTATTGGAAATTCCAGCTGAAAGAAGCTGGACCAATTAGGGTTGCTTCTGGTCTGGTATGCAACTTGGATTAGAGGATTTCCTCAAATAGCATATTGCACCTCTAACTGAACCCAAAAAACCCTATTTAGCCCACACCAGCAAACTCCCTGCCTCTTAACAGAGCAGCAGAGGAAGTGTTCAATTTACTGATATCCTTAAGTGGCTCCCTTACTAAGCCGCTTCATGATATTAGAGATTCCAACTGCCAGAAGACTCACTTTTGGTCCATTTCTGGTGATCAGATGTGCTGGAAATTAACCAAACCACAGTGATCCTACCTGCACCAAAAAAGTAGAAAGGGGCAATTAGGAACACTCTGGGGACAATTTGGTTCACTCCAGCATTAACATCATGTGATTTCTGGAAAAAGGAGTGAACCAATCTGTCCCCTCAACAGACCAAACAGCCATCTAAATGCCCATTGATTGCACCCTTGGTTCTGTTTTCTCCTTCTATCTTACTCTGTTTATTATGTATTCTAAAGAAGAGGAGGTTACGTATGCAGGCCTCTCTTACATGCTGAAAAATTTGCAAACTGTCTGGGGCACTCGAGTAAAACTGACATTAGAAGACTACAACATGATGTCTAAGATTTTGCTTTCAAAGTGAGCCAGCCAAGAAAGCAGGCAGGAAGCAGCCAGAAGCCCTCACTTGTTTCCTGCCTTTCAGTAGCCTCTGTGGTTAGTATGCTACACACGTGCATTTGGGAGAAACTATCTCTGTCTCCTGCAGAATGTTTTCTTTTCCTGGATGCACCACCACACAGAGACAGACAGACAAGACAAGACAAGACAGAGGCGTCTTGTATCCTGCCATTCGATTAGAATTTATTAACAAAATGTGCAAGCATTTTTCTGATGGAAACATAGAAATTCTGAGTCAAGTGTTTTCGACCTCATGCTTTGATGCTTATGGTTAATGGTATAAAGTGAAACAAAGACCTTTCAATACGAAGGTTCCGTTGCGTATGCTTACGTATCACTACAGCTGCAGCAAAATAAACATAGTGCACCGATTTGGTTCTAAACAAGACTAGAATATTAATAGCTGTTTTGTATTACTCAAAAAGAAGTCTGTGAATCAGCTTGATGTGAGAGGAAGTGGGGGTATGGTTTTTACATGAAGGAAAACATAACTTGAATGAGAACAAGTAAATAAAAAGCGGGGGGAGATATATGTTCTGTCTTGTAGTATTGTTTTCTTAGCACAGTTCACAGTCCCCTGTTAAACCTCCCACACACAAACGTGTTAAATCCAGTTGGTGATCCTAACTAGAGGACACCCACTGAATGAATGGGACTTGTGAAGTCAACACTCAGAAGTCCTGTGGATTTAATGGGTCTACTCTAGTCTGAACTAATAATGTGATTTAGCTGCATAACACAGCAACACACTCTTAAACTTCCAGTTATTCCACACGTTGACTTCATTGATAAAATGCAATCTTGCAAAGTTGTGTGCTGGCAAATTGTTTTGGCACGAGGCTTCACTTGTCCTGCTCCGGCCTGTGCCTGAGTACACGGCCAGCATGCAAAGGAAATCATGACTGAGGGTCAAACGAGCCATTAAGCAGAAGTTGTATTTCTAACAATCAACCCATTCTTCCCTCCGCCCATGGGAATTCTTCTGGGCTACATGGCTTAGTGGTTAGATAGGCACATTAAAACCACGTTTGCTTCACTGACCAGTCACAAAACAAAATACACTAAAGGCCAGGTGTGTGAGTTATGCAAAACTGATGCCCCTCTTCCAAAAAGGGGCTAAGCATATTGCCTGGTTTGATCCCGAGACAGTTGGGAAACTGGAATGTTTGCCTGTGAAGTACCAGTTTGGGCTCAGGGCCTGTTGGTGCCAGTTCCTGATATAATTCTTTTACTCCAGCTATCAGTTCAGGATTTTTTTGGCCAAGCCTCTGCAGTGGGCTGCAAAACTACATAGCAGTTTTGTCTTGGTATTTGAGAGATGGAAAGAGAGACAGAAATAAGCACAGAAAAATTGCCACTGTGTGTTATAGTAATGGTTTGCCTGGCACTGTGATGCTGCAGAATATTAATTTGGTATGAACTATGTATTTTTTAAAGAACCTGAACCTGAAATGACAGTATACCTCTCTGCACATTTTGAAGGTGGTTAAACTGACACTTATTTTTGACAGCAAAGTTAATTTTTACAGTTAAGCTCTCAGATGCACCAAAGACTATCCTGTTTTAAATGACTTCAGACTAGAGTTCAATATATCTGGCTTATAATATTCCTAAATAATCTTTTTATTTTGACTTTGAAAGAAATAGTGCCATACAGTTAGGGAAGAAAGAAACAGATCTAGGCACTAGAACAGGGTCTGAACTGCCTACTGTATTTTAATAGGAAACAGGTCTATAACGAAAGAGATTTGACAGAGCTCTTACGGAGGGCCATAGGAAAAGCGGGCAGGATACCTCCCCTCCCCAAGACATGCAGGCTTGAGGCATCTCCCTTGCTGGGGTCTGGGGTACAGAAAAATGCCCCAGCACTCTGAAAACTGTACGATTAAGAAAAAAAAAATCTTGTAGCACCTTACACCTTATAAGCTATACAGTCACGTGAAAAAGAAAGCACACCCTCTTTGAATTCTACAGTTTTATGTATCAGGACATAATAAAAACCATCTGGTCCTTAGCAAGTCTCAAAATTAGGTAAATACAACCTCAGATGAACAACAACCTATGACATATTACACCATCTTATGAGTTATTTTACAAAAATAAAGCTGAAATGGAGAATGATGACATGGAATTCAAAGAGGGTGTACTTTCTTTTTCGCATGACTGTATATGGCATAAGCTTGGGGTTGTTAGCCCACTCCCGCCAAACCGAAAGAAATTAGAACCTGATTTTTCAACACACAAGTTGCTGCAAGTGATTAAATTAATCTCTCTGCTTAACCTTTTAGACCTTCTTTTGATAAAGAATTCTCACACAGACCCAGACTTGCAGCCGCATAGTGGCATCTGATATATATATATTTTCTGCATAAAAATAACTTATACTTAATAGGTCACCCAAAGTAGATCCTGTCTGCAAGTAGCAAATTAACCCAAGGAGGAAAGACAACTTCAATCAGTTCAATGCACCATTGTGAGTCAATTGCTAAATGCCTACTTGACATATTTGCCCTGAATTTTTCTAGTCATTGCACAAGGTATAAATACTCCTCATGTACATGTGTGATTTACAAGAGTGTCCTTCAATCAAGCACAGTGAGCATCATCTTATTCTAATTAACATTTAGAGGCCACATGATTCATCTAGTTGACACTCATTTTTCTCTTATTCCCTGAAAAATATTCCAGCACTGTGAAGTCCTGAAGTTAGACAATGAAGAACAAAGCAGAGATCAAAAAGCTTATTGATGGAAAAGAAACAGAGACTTGAGATCACAGCAATTTGGGATAGTCAGGAAAGAAAGAACAATGAACTTCATTCAGCAAAGAATGAGTTATTTTCTTGCACTCAAATGAAAGAGTCATTAACACAAGACATCTATCAGGTGACAGTGATGTCAAGATTGCTTTCACAACGTATCCTAGAGAAGCTTTATATTAGTTTACACCTTTGACTGAGGGGCCAAGCCTTGCAAATAAGTTATGACATCTCTCCTTTTTAATGGGTCATGGCAATGATGCCATGATGGTTTTCATTTATTTCCCCCACCTTTTTTAGAAGAAAAAGAGATAGAAACCTAAAAGCACACAAGAGAAGGAATAAAGGCACACACCGTTTAAAAAACAAAAAGACCCTAGGTCCTATATTATAGGATGAAACTGAACTGACTTCATACTGATAATGATGAACATGTAATTCTGCAACACAACCACACACATATCTATCCATCCAAATAGTAAGTTCCCATCGTAACTTTGCCCTTTTATTCAAACAGGTCTGTAGCTTGAGGTCAAGTTTTTACAAACACAGTCATATCAATATAGTGTAACCCCAGAGGTACTGTGATGGTAAACTAGGTACAGCTTATGCTTGTACCTCCAAGACCATAGTTCCATAGTTGATTTTATTCTTTAAGTCTAGGTCAGTGGTTCTTAACCTTGGGTTACTCAGCTGTTTTTGGACTGCAACTCCCAGAAGCCTTCACCACCAGCTGTGCTGGCTGGGATTTCTGGGAGCTGCAGTTCAAAAACGCCTGAGTAACCCAAGGTTAAGAACCACTGGTCTAGGTGAACAGCTCAGGCCAGAATGTTAGATCTGGGCTAGCTTCGTCCTATTAACTATTCAAACAGCTTTTATGTAAACATTTGTTCCTTAAGTGACCAGCTTTGCATATTAACTGGACAGTGTAACTCAAGCCCAGGGAACCTCCTTCAGCTTGAGGGCTGAATTCCATTTCAGATATACCATTGTTTCCATCAATGGATAGGGCCATGGGCAGAAGCATGGGACTATCAATACAAGCATATTTTATGTTAAATCTCTTAGCACCAGTAATCAAACCGTGCAATATGTCAGAATGTGTGAAGTGCTTCACAAAAGCTGGAAAACGTTGGTGGAACGGGAAAGATACGTGGCAGATTGTATAGCCTCAGAGACTAAATGGAGACTAGTTCATGGCTTTGGAATATATCCTGATTTGGTACAAAGTGGAATTCCATGCCTTGATATAGGTATACATCAAGGAAGGAATGGTTTTGGTTCCTGGCTCTCTCTACAGAAGAGCTTAAGCCTTTTAACTTCTGGTTTTCCAAAAACTGAAAGAATAATATGCTGTCTAATGTTATAAAACAGACAGAAAATAAAAAAATCTGTCATCATCGAAATATACTTTCCAAGGTTCAGAAGACCAACGAAAATGACAGCATGTATTCAGAAGGGGTAGAAGCACACAAAATGTTTCAGAGGAGTGGGGATACTTAAGGAATGTTTGAGAAACCGCCAGCATGCCCATATTGATTGGCTGACCTTTTTAACCAAATATGTCTTCATTCCTTTTGGGGCACTACAGACACTCACCAATAAGGGCTGTAGCGGCATTACTATTGTACAGGGATGTATGTGAATTCCAAGTCTGAACTAGAGGCTAATTCATGGCCTTGGAATGACATACTAATTTGGTCCAAAGTGATTTGTGTCCCATCAGATTTCATTTGTGCTCAGGATGTGAACTGATTTGTAAACCTTCCATTGATTTGTACTGAAAAATCAAATCTTTCCATTCTGTTTCAATCTCGACCTGTACAGGTTGGTCCAAATCAGAACAATTCACAGTTAGCGAGTTGTGACTTTTTCAAACTGAGCAGATAACCATACAATTAAAAAGGTAAAAGGTAAAGGTTCCCCTTGACAATTTTTGTCCATTCGTGTCCGACTCTAGGGGGCGGCGCTCATCCCGCTCTTCAAGCCAGTTTGTCCGAAGACAATCTTTCCGTGGTCACATGGCCAGTGTGATTTAGACACGGAACGCTGTTTACCTTCCCACCGAGGTGGTACCTATTTATCTACTCGCATTTGCATGCTTTCGAACCGCTAGGTTGGCGGGAGCTGGGACAAGCAACGGGCGCTCACTCCGTCGCATGGATTCGATCTTACGACTGCTTGGTCTTCTGACCCTGCAGCACAGGCTTCTGCGGTTTAGCCCACAGCGTCACCACGTTCTTTCACTCTCGTAGATTGACTGATATCTGACATATATGACATATGTGAGATATACGTGATATATTCCCAGCATCAACATGACAGCATCTAATGTTTAGATTAGTTGCAACACTAAAGGCAACCCAACTTCATTAATGGATCCTTCAATGCAGGAATGAGTGAAGTGTAGCCAGTGGGCCACATGCCCCACCACCCTTTGTTCCAGCTTTGTAGTGCTCCCTAGAAAAAGCTTTTTTTAAAACAAAAAATTTACAGTTTGAAGACTAAACTCAGAAGGAAATCTGTGGAGAAAGGTGGCATTTAAGCAAACAGACTCCACAAGGTGGTAAGCGATATAAATTTAAGCAGGAAATACTTCATTACCACCCTCTTCCCAGGTGTTTCCTCTGCATTTCTATTCCTAAAACCTTGATTGTTAATTATAGAGGATTAAACCATTTGTTATTTAAAAGCTTGAGTGCTATTTGTTAATTAAGAGGCATTGGTGACTACTAACCACATGAGAATCACAGATCTAGGATTCCCTGGTGTAGCTATTGCTGCTGTTACCTTATTAAAGGAAGTGTAAACAGCACTTTATACTTGGATAACAGCAGAAAATATTGAATAATTCTGTTAAATGGATCACTTTAATGAATTATCCTGAAGTAATAAATCTGATTTTTAAAGAACAAATATGGAGAAAAATGAAGTTTAAAAATTTAAAAATCTTGTATTCATCAACAGTTGATACCCTATAACTTATGTTAAAAACTGGCCATGTCCCTTTTTTCTAATTGCAACTCACCCCCTTGGCAATGTGACCTCTAAACAGCTGCCCAACTTAGACAGTGCCCCTCAGTCCTGCACTGCAGCTCTTAACAAGAATGACTGCAGAAGTGCAGCTGGGGGTGGGAGAAAGTCATCCCCTTCCCATTTCCATATGGAAACATCAGCTTGGCAAAGTTGCCAATGGAATGGGATGATAGTAATAATATTTTTTTAAAGGCGAAGGTCACAAGGATGGAGAGAGATGAACATGGAAGATAAACAGATAGGGTTAACTAAATGCAAATTTTACGTGAGGAAAAAGGCTCTTGAGAAGCTCCCAAGTGGTGGTAAAAAGGAAGGAAACAGCTGCAGGGTGGAGAGCATGTGTGGCCAAGAGGGCATGTCTTAACATTTTCCCTAGGCTCTAGAAGGTTTTGAGGTTGTCTGTGCAAGCACAAAAGGAAACCATATGAGTGATTCAAAGAGACTATGAAGACGAAACATGCATGGATATTTTCTCCATGATCACTGCAGATGGTGACAGCAGCCATGAAATTAAAAGACTCCTGCTTCTTGGGAGGAAAGCAATGACAAACAAAGACAGCATCTTAAAAAGCAGAGACATCACCTTGCCGACAAAGGTCCGCATAGTCAAAGCTATGGTTTTTCCAATAGTGATGTATGGAGGTGAGAGCTGGACCATAAAGAAGGCTGACCGCCGAAGAATTGATGCTTTTGAAATGTGGTGCTGGAGGAGGCTCTTGAGAGTCCCCTGGACTGCAAGGGGAACAAACCTATCCATTCTGAAGGAAATCAACCCTGAGTGCTCACTGGAAGAACAGATCCTGAAGCTGAGGCTCCAGTTTTTTGGCCATCTCATGAGAAGAGGAGACTCCCTGGAAAAGACCCTGATGCTGGGATAGTGTGAAGACAAGAGGAGAAGGGGACGGCAGAGAATGAGATGGTTGGACAGTGTCACTGAATTTGACAATACTCCAGGAGGCAGTGGAAGCCAGGAGGGCCTGGTGTGCTCTGGTCCATGGGATCATGAAGAGTCAGACATGACTTAACAACTAAACAACAACAACCCAAGGGGGTTGAATTTATTAGAAAATAAAAAATTAGAAGAAGTGTTTATAGCATCAGATTCAATTAAGAAAAAGAGAGGTGTGGCAACATATATATGAAAGGAATTAGACCCAAAGCTAGTTTTGGGGGCAAGATTTATCACATCAATAAAGACTATCTATACCAAACAAAAAGCGAAAATAAAAATTAATGGAGATTTTACAAAAGACATTCAAATAAAGACAGTGACAATACAAGGAAGGTCATTATCTTCATTATTATTTATACTCTCATTGGAAGTCCTCAACAAATCAGGATTAATAAAAACATAAGAGGGTTGAAAATAATGGGAGAGAAATATAAATTACAGGCATTTGCCAATGATTTATTTTTATTTTGGAAGAACTCAGTAAATCTATTAATGAACTGATGGAAAGAGTAATAAATTTGGGAAATGGCGGGAATGAAAGTGAATTGGCAGAAAACAAAAATTCTTGGCAAAAATATTCGAACCAAGGAGATTCATAAATTGATAGACATGACAGGCTTCCAAGAGGAAAAGAGTTAAATATTTGGGAATCCAAATGACAAATAAGACAAGCACATTAATAAAAGACAACTACATAAAACTTTTCAAGGAGATACAGAGATATTTGGAAAAGTGGGATAAGCTACAACTTTCATTAATGGGAAGAACAGTGGTAATCAAAATGAATGTGCTACATAAACTGATTTTTGTTTTCCAGACAATACAAGTGATGCTAAAGCAAACACTTCTTCAGGACTTTAACAAAAAAATAAAATAATGAAATTTGGCAAGGAAAAAAAAACGTGTGTTAAAGTAAAAAGCACAACAAGACTCTAAACAAAGGGTGGGTTTTGGTCTCCTGGATTGGAATATCTACTATACGGCCTGTGTACTGGCCTCTATCAAGGAATGGATTACTCTGAATAATGAGAGAATGCACCAGAATGGGGCTTCATCTTGGTTCGTGGGTTGTCAAACTTGATGACCCATGAACTACAAATTCCCCCCTTGTGGCCCGATGAACCACAAATCCATTCATTGATTCATTGGGTTATTTTTTTAAAAGACAGCTCCCGGGGCTATCTTAAAAACAAACAAACAAACAAAAAAGGCCCAGCCCCCACAGCCTTCCTATACTGTGCATGGGGCATAGGAAGGGGGAAATAGGGGGAAAGCCTGACCAAAGCCATCCCCCTGCCCCGCTGACTTTGCAAAGGCAGCAGAGCTGGGGGATGGCTGTGATCCCTTTTTCCCTCCTCCTATGCCATCACCAGGGCATAGAAAGAGGGGGAAAGCCTGACAAAAGCCATCCTCCAGCCCCGGGGATGGGTTTCCCTTCTGGCAGGCTTTAGCAAGCCGCCAAAAGGGAAAATCCCTCCCTGTTTAAGCCCCTGAGGAACAGCTGATCCATGGGGGCATAAGCTGATAGGGCATGAAGGGACAAATATAAAAGGGTTATATTCATTGCTTCATATTCGTCAGGTCTCTGGACTCCAAGAATACGAAGCAATGAATATCTGATGAATCAGAGATATTTGTTGAAAATCCTGATTCATTTTTACATTTGTCCCCATGTCTAATATTGATTTAGAACATTGGACACAAATTTGGCAGAACAATAGTAAACTTATGAAATCAGTAAATTTCAAATAAACAATATATATGATGTTTTATACATGGCATATGACTCCAGCTAAACTTTCTAAAATGTATGAAAATGTTTCCAACAAATGTTGGAAATGTAAAATACAGGAGGGTATTTTCTATCGTATTGGGTGGACATGTAGGGAAGCAAAAAATTTACTGGAGATTAGTGCAAGAAATGTTACAAAAATGGTATCTTGTACGATACCATTTAAACCGGAATTGTTTCTATTGAATATTATGCTTGAGGCTGCAGATAAAAAAATAAGATATTTCATGATACATGTAATTACTGCAGCTAGGATACTATACAGTATAGGAAATATTGGAAGAAAGCAGAAATATCATCCCTAGAGGAGCTGACAGAAAAGCTAGTGGAAGTGGCGGAGATGGATGTACTAACAGAAGCACTAAAGGAAATATCATCTCAAAAAGGACTCAAAAATTGGGAACAATTTTATAGCTGGACTTGAAATATGGATTGGAAAGCATAGATAACAGAAGAATGTGAAGGTCCAGTTAGGGAATGGAGAGATTAGTAATTACAGCAATTATGGTTAAACTTGTAAATTTTGTTGTTGTTCTTGTTATCTTCCTCTTTAGCATAACTATATAAGTGGATGTAAAAGTACTCTCTCAGTCTCTGGAATTTTACCTTTCTCCCACCAATATCTACTCCACCTGCCCCCCATCCCCCTACTCCCAATCCTACTGTACTGTATTCCCATTGAAAACTAATTAGTAGACATGTTCTATATGGGCGGCATATAAATCTAATAAATAAATAGATAAATAAAATTGCACAGCCTGGTCTTCTTTTGAAATTCCTCAGTGAACTCCAGTAGCTGGCATAAATTTGCAAAATGTGGCAGCCATATTGCTGACTGAGGCTGGTTACAGGGATCATATAACCCCATTACAGCAGCTCCACTGGCTTCCAATCCGTTTCTGGACACAATTCAAAGTGCTGGTTCTAACTGATAAAGCCCTAAACAGCTTGGGTCCATGCTATCTCAAAGAACGTGTCACCCATTATGAGCTTGGTTAGGTGTTAAGAGGAGAAGTGATGCCTTTCTTTTAGTCCCACCCCCTTCACATATGTGTTTGTTGGGGAATGGGAGAAGGCCTTCTCTGTTATTGCTCTGAGACTTTGGAACTCCCTCCCACAGGAGGCCAGGCTGGCTCCATCTCTGCTGTTGTTCTTCAAGCAGGCAAAGACCTTTCTCTCCAGGCAAGCTTTCCTGGCTCCCTGAGTGGATTTTTAAATGGGTTGTTGTGCCTTACTGCTTTAAATGTGTTTTTAGTATTGCATTTGTACCATTTTTAGAGTGATCTTTTCGATATTTGTATACTTATTGTTTTTAGCTTTAAATATTGTCTTTAATTATGTAAGCCACCTTTGTATACTCTTTGCTTTTAGCTTTAACTAATTTTTTTTAATTATGTAAGCCAAGTTGGGTCCTTTTAAAAGAGAAAGACAAGGTAAAAAATGAATTAAATATGATCTCTAGTACTTCTTCCTTTTTGGAATTCATCTTGAACATCGGGTACGTCTCACTTCATATAAGTTAAAACACCTTGAGCATCACTTTGTTTGCATGGGAAATTAAAGCAATGCTCCTATATTTACTGTAGTCCTTGGCCTCTCCTTTCTTGAGAACTGCAATATTTATGGAATCTTTCCAGTCTGTGGACCATTGTTTTGTATTCCATATTTGTTGGCATATTCTTATTAGGATTTTCACAGATTCAGTCTTGGCAGCTTGAAATAGTTATATTGGTATTACATTTAGTCCTGATGACGCCTTTCTTCTATGTGCTTTCAGAGTAGTTTCACTTTACCTCCTAGAATTGAAGGTTCTTCATCGTAGGATTCCTTTTCAAAGAAATCTGTCATGTCATAATGAGCCTGTTCATGGCTGTTTCCATTTGTGCTCCACATTCTAAGAAAATATCCTGGGTGTATTCCTGTATTGTCATGTAGTTTACATTTGGGACTAAGTGAATATATTCTAAATAAACACTGTAACTACTTTGGATGTTAAATAATTTTATTTAATTCTAATACTGACACAATCCATACACAAACTAAACTGTAGCTCATGACACTAAATACAAAACAGCTGTTTTCTTCTTCTAACTATTAGGGATGGGAAAGAATTTTGTTGTACTTTGTTTTTCCAAAGAATCATCCAAAATTCGCAAGTGTCCTCATATTTGGAAGGGAAAAAAATTGCAAGGATAAAAGGCTGACAGGGCCTGTACATCCAGGCTCAGGGATTTCAGTGTTTAATTCTTGAAACTCTGGGCTTGAATCTCCGTATATTCAGCTATTTTGTGCTGAAGTAGGGATGATATCTTTTGTTCTCTGATAAGATATTAATCTTTAATATATATCTGTAGCGACTAAATGTGGCTAGTGTAGATGGGCGGGCATTCTGTTTCAATTTATGTTTGGGGGGGAAAGGCTGAAATTCGCTTATCACATATTCAAGACAGAAAAAATATGAGGTTTTGTGTCCGTCCCCCCCCCATGTATGGTTTAAACTGAATACAGGAGAAAGCAAAACTGACAGATCTTCCCATCCCTGGTGACTATGATTCTCAAGGAATGCACAGAATGGAATGGTTCCTGAGCATACCAGACCCATGTGAACTACACAGGGAGTCTGTAACCAGAGCAAGGCAGTTGCCTCCTCCCGCAGCTCTCCAGTTTGTACACAAGCTGCCCCCGTCAATTACCCGTCCATGGAATATATAACTCATGATTGTGTGAACCAACAGTTAAGAAACAAGTAATAGATCAATCTGATACATGGCTTTCTGCCTCTATTCAGGGCTCTTGTGCTCAGGGTTACAAAATGAATACATAAAATACCCTGAAAAAAAATAAAACCTTAGTACTTTCTCCCCTCCAAGGCTTAGCAGATCGCGGTTACATTCGAATCTTGACTGCTTGAGTCCAGGTTGTCCGAGCCTATGTCTGAAATTGCATCCGAAAAATCTGGGCCACTTTGAGCTTTTGCAAAGTTGATGAACACCTACAAGGAAACAGAAGGTGCCATATTTAATTAAATATATCCTGTTTTATGAATAGTTTACAAATTTATTTATTTATTTATTTATTTATTTATTTATTTATTTATTTATTTTATTCAATTTATATGCCGCCCACACTACCCAGAGGTCTGACTTTCACCATTTAATATTCCCCACCCTAGAACTCCAGGGCTGGAAGGGATCCTAGCCCACTGTGCCTCCCTTAAGGAGGCACAGTGGAGAATTGAAAGGGGAGGTACTCAAAATGTAGCTGAAGAGGAAAGACTTACACCTCCCTTTCCTGTGCATTGCAGTGCTGATGTCTGTTAGTGCCTTCCACACCTGGAATTTCACTGATGTGTCTATTAACCATGGTGTTGCAAAATTAACAGTTCTAACACCTTGGTAGCTTAAAGCAGTGGTTCTTAACCTTTGTTACTCGGATGTTTTTGAACTGCAACTCCCAGAAACCCCAGCCAGTACAGTTGGTGGTGAAGGCTTCTGGGAGTTGCAGTCCAAAACTCCTGAGTAACCCAAGGTTAAGAACCAGTGGCTTAAAGTAATAGCAGTGATTCTCAACTTGTGATACATTTACCACTGGCAGGTCATAAAAACACTGCAGTAGGAGGCAGGGTTTATAATGATGTGTGATGTGCCATCTCCTACCTGCTTAAATTATTATCCTATTGGCATGCTAGTAGTAACTTTGGACACAGAATTTTTAAAAATCTCTCCCCACTCTATCTTATTATAAGTGTAAATATAATAAGAGAATGGCTAAAGATAGACACATGACTTTGTTGGAAAAAGTGGGCTTTCATTTACATCATGGTGGAGCTCATGATCCTTTGAAAGAGCATCTAATGGGCATAAGATACATAAGGTTCAGAATCACTGATAAATAGTTTGGCCACAAGGCTAGAACTTTTTGAAAATTTAAGAACACTTGGCCTCAAAATATTCATTTATACAGTATGTTCTACAAGCAATTCAGTATTCTACTTTACTTTACTTTAATTTTTACCCCGTCCCCCTAGACAAGGTCTACTCAGGGCAGCTTACATACATAAAAACATAGCAAACAACATCTTAAAACATTTAAAACATCAAATTTTTATACTTTCCATAGATCCTTCTAAAAGGGCTCACCATTGACACACATGCTTTAAATAAAGCTGCTTATATATGAAACCAAAGCCTGACCACAATTAAAACTGTTGCATTCTTCCAAACCTCTGATGATAAGTGATACTTATCTATGACTTCTCCTTGGTAAATTGTGTCCTATGCATCTGTTGGTTTTTTGTTGTTGTTGTTTTCATTTTTGTCAAAACAACTTGTTAATGACATTTGAATGGCCAGTAAGATGAGACAGAATATTTTTGCAGAAAGGCAGGTACAAGTAAAATAATAATAATAAATACAAAATAAATAAATAAATAAATAATTTTTTGTCTCTTGACATTATCAGGGAAAGACATACCTGTCGTATGTCGTGGAACCTTTCATTTTAGGATATCCTGCCTCAAAAAAGGGAGACAGACTGGGATATCTGGAATTCTACACTTGTTATTATTTAGATTCCTAAATGTGAACACAATAACAGTTCAATATTCAACTTCTCATGTTTAGAACAGACAAGTACAACTGCATACCTCTTCAAGCGTTGTTTGACTCACTGAGAAGTGCCTGATTTTGAAGGTTGCTTTGTTGGTTTCCAGTAGCTGAAATATGTTGGCTACACCTCCAGCAGACACTGGGACATGATACTCCACCATGTTCAGCTGATGGTCCTATATGGATAAACAGATTTATTGGGCATGGATATCACATCCGAAAGGAGGAAGAATGTTTTGGAATTGAAACGCCATTGTCCCACTGGAACCATCCCCCTGTTCTCCTGTTGGGCGACCCCTTTGCAGCACTCTGCGCATTAATTCATAAGGCAAGACTATGGACCCTTCCCAGTGCCTCTGACACTATTCCTGGATGTCCACACAACCACTATGCATGGAACTCCAGGATCAATTCTTTGCAGTTTTCAGCCATCACTGCAACTTACGTTCAGCTGTCACTTCTCTCATCTCGTCAGTTGTTCTGAAGTCTGTATGGTGACCCATTGATCTGCAAAGTCTTACACACTCTAGGCATCACATTTCCCTTGTCTTCATAAACTGAGTACTGGTGGCTTATCTCCACCATCTTTAAAGAAAGATCTGTACGGTTCAGACTGCACACTCACAAATCATACAGACAATCGTGATACACATTATTAGAGATGTTTTTCAGCTGAACTGGTGTTTGGCAGTTCCCAGTTGTGCTTCCTCCAGTGAGCACCCACTCAGAGGCAGCATCCTGGCTTTCCTGCCTTGTCTCCTCCAGTCGCTACAACGCTTGGCTGGGGCAGATTTGCCATGCCAGTAATTCAGCAAGACATTAGACATTTTTTACATATATTCTTAGCTTAGGGCCTGTCCAGACAGGGGAATTTTGAGCTTTCTAGTTCACACTTAAAGGGGTCTTATCTTCAGTGCTCTTTATTTTACCTCTCATTTGAGCAAGCAAGCGATCTAAGTAGAAACATGTGTGGATGCCATCATTTTGTTTAAATCAACTGTACCAGCAGCAATTCAAACAGGAATCTATACACCCAAATGGACAGGCTCTTATTTAACATTATTTAATCTTGCTTTAACTTGTGTCTGGGCTGCACCACTTCGTATAGATTGGCACTTATATTACTGAATGTTCATTCATACAAACATATGTTCTGGCCTAACCTCCTTAGTGACATTTAGACCTTTAAAACCTCCATATATATTACAAGAATAAAGAACTTTTGCTTATTGGCCTTTGTACAGTAAAAAACACAAATGATTATTACTGTGGATAGGCTACGTTACAATGTCATATGCTCTTTTGTATAGATAAGTAAATGGCTTAAGAATTTAAACCATAGTTTAAGTCCTTCCAAATTTTACTCTTTTCTATTTACCTTCAGATGTGTGTTTGGAAAGTTTGACTGCAAAAATTGTGTCAGCTTCTCTATGCTACTTGCATCATTATTCAAATGCATCTTCACAGTGAATCCTTTTCCAAACCTAGGGGATAAAATATATTATGGAACATAAACAGAGGTTTTAAAAAACTTATTACAGAATCAGACAGCATCTCTTTGAACCCAAATGAAAACCATATTAAATTCTTTGTGTAAACAAGAGGATCTTAGGGGGAAATCTGGGCCATCTCCAAACTGCAGAAACTATCAGAGATGATCAGTCTGTAGGTTTTTAGTTAAAAACTGTGGAATCCGAGTTTTTGCTTAAAAATAAAGAAGAATAAAATCCACTGTAGTGTTAGCATAGTATCTTTTAAAAAAGGATTATTTCCCCCCTCTAGTCAGCTGAAATATATAGAAATGAATAGAGTGGACAGACTGATAGACTAGGGCACAGGAGACCCTTACAGAAACTCATTGAGGTCATAGCTCTTGCAAAACCTCTCTGAAAATCTCTCACAACCTGAAACCACTATCAGGATCACTATACATTGGTTCTGACTTGATGGCACATGACAACAACCACATACTTGATAACCAGCTACAATCAAATACAGGACAGTTGCTCAAGTATTTTGTACAAGATGGAGGAGGAAGAGGATAGAACAGAGTTAGTGGAAATGTCCATGGAAATGTCCATCTTCATAAGCAGGGCCTGAGTGAGTGCACTGAGTGGGAAGGAGCAGCAGAGCTATACTGAGCCATATTCAATCACCCAGCACATGCCTGCTTCATTAAAGCTGGGACAGATTATCTTCCAAATATCTGTACCAGAAAGTGGCTGGTTTCACTGTTCCTCTCAATATGCTCCGCACCTTCTGGTATACAGATGAGATACAAAAATAATGTTACTCCTTGTCAATGAGTCCAAACTTGTAGAACCTTATAGAATAACCCAGTTTTGTGCATAAGATTTTGTGGACTATAATTCACTTCATCAACTGTACATAATAACCTCATCAAGCAGATTTTTTTTAAAATACTAGTTGGAAGGAAGGGATACAGAATATTATATCAGTGCAAACGTTTGTTGTTATGTGCCACCTAGTTGCCTCTCACTCGCAGCAACCTTATGAATGAACACTCTCCAAAATGTGCTGTCCTCAAATATCCCGCTCAGCTCTTGCAGACTCAAGCCCATAATCTCTTTTAGGGAGCTAGTACATCTCACACTGTTTTTTTCCCCTCTTTTCCTGCTGCCTGCCAGCGGGGAAATGGCTTTACCACTGGCCATCTGGAATTGTTTAACTTTGTCCTGTTAAGATGAGCACCATACTGGTACCTGTTTCATTTTGTACACATACATCTTGTTTCTGTAAAAAATGTCTGCCTACTGAAGCAGTGGCCTGCAGCACACAAAAGCCAAACAAAATGTGTTAAGTCTTTAAGGTGCCACCCTGCTATATTATTTTTTGCTACAAACCCCCAAGATGGCTAACCCTTCCTGGAAATATCTTTGCTCTATATTTTATTTTCCCCCTTAGTCCTCTTATAAAGCAATACATAAATAAGAAGTCAACAATATATTCATTGTTTATAAACAAATAGTAAGTGTCTGAAGAGGTGGATTTTAATCCATGACTCACTATAAAGTAAGACAATTAGTTTTTAAAGTACTTCCATATTTTGTACCCCGCCTCTTTTCTTTTGCCAATATGCTGAAAACAGGCCAACACAGCTATTTCTTCGGAAATTGAATGAATCGAGGGCTTAGCAACACTGCTCCCTGCTTATTCAAAGAGTCAGTCTGTCTGAGAAGAGAGACTGTACCAACCTGCTCTTTATGTGCTGCAGTGAACCCATGCAGTGGAAGCGTCCATTTACCATGATAGCCAGCCGAGTGCACAGAGCCTCACATTCCTCCATACTGAAAGCCAAGGGAAAAGGAAGTTAGAAGGAGCCAGGAGACTTCCTGAGCATGAATTGATGAAAACAAAAATGCTAATAACCTGCTTACTAAGCAAGATGACTTACAGTGATGTGAACTCTTCGTGGTTTAATATTATACAAGGGACGGTGGATTTGTTTTAAATCTTTAAAAATTTGATGATTTACATTGAAACCATGATTTTTGGTTTAAATCATAATTGAAATCAAATTTTTTTTTTTTAAAAAAGCATTGATATTTATCCACTTTGATACAAGGTTTTCTCCAGAACAGCCATACCCTAAGGGCAGTAGACTAGGCATCCTTCAGTCTCGAGAGACTGTGGTAACGTGCTCTGTATGGAGGACTTGGAACAGCATCTAGTGTGGCTAAGGAGGCCGATTCGAGTGTGACAATCCCTTCCACACTGAGGTCAAATACAATCTGTCCCCTGTCCAGCTCCCTGATTTTGCTGGTTTCAGGACTGCCTCTTTGCCTCAGCCTGCTGGACAAGGGTCTCTTCAAATTGGGAGAGGCCGTGATGCACTGCCTGCCTCCAGGCTGAATGTTCAGATGTCAGGGTTTCCCATCTGTTGAGGTCCATTCCTAAGGCCTTCAGATCCTGCTTGCAGATGTCACTGCAAGCGGGATCTCTAAGCAGTAATCACTTGCAGTAATCACTTGCTTTTCTGCAATTTTCTCTCTGAGGAAGAAACAGTGGAAATCATGACTGAGAAGACCTCCGTGAACAGGAGTTGCAGCTGTAGTTGAGCTTAATGGGATAGACTATTAAGTAGAAAAGATTTCTTTGTGAATAAAAATAGTGGGAGTTGCCAAGAAGAAGAGAAGATGTCATCACCCAGAAGCAACGCAGTCCTGGCAGGATCACCACCAGTGTTAGTCAAAGCTCTGTGATATTTAGTAAGGATGTGCCATTTGGATTATTTGGATGCCAATTCACGCAGTTCTCCAAGAATTCCCAGCATTTCACTTGATTATATACTTCCCTGTTCACATATATGTTTAAAATCCGCCTTCCTTCAGCTGCGGAAATTATACCAGCTACGGCCCTACCTGGACGAGCGGAGTCTCATGACAGTTACACACGCACTGGTAACATCTTGTATTGATTATTGCAATGCACTCTACGTGGGGCTGCCTTTGAAGACAGTCCGGCGACTGCAACTGAGTGGTGAGTGGTGGGGCCGCCAGAGAGCACATCAAGCCGATTCTGTACAATTTACACTGGTTACCAGTTGCTGTCCGGGCCCAATTCAAAGTGCTTGTTTTGACATATAAAGCCCTAAATGGCTTGGGCCCTGGATACCTGAAGGACTGCCTCCTTCCATATGAGCCTACCCGGCAGTTAAGATCTAGCCAGGGGGCCCTTTTGAAAGAGCCATCCCTCAAGGAGGTAAGAGGGATGGCTTGTAGACAAAGGGCCTTCT
This sequence comes from Pogona vitticeps, assembly GCF_051106095.1. NCBI lineage: Eukaryota > Metazoa > Chordata > Lepidosauria > Squamata > Agamidae > Pogona > Pogona vitticeps. The sequence continues at coordinate 174,270,958 of NC_135783.1, read as the reverse complement.
CGGCAGCTGCCCCCAGACTATGGAACGCCCTCCCAACTGAAATTCGCCTGGCGCCGACACTGATGATATTTCGGCGCCAGGTCAAAACCTTCCTGTTCCAGAAGGCTTTTAATTGAAATAACATTAACTGTGGGTCTTGATGATGGCAATTTAAATTTTAATTTGTATTTTAATCGTATTTTAATCATTTTATATTTTATTGTGTTGAATTTTAATTGTTGTAAGCCGCCCAGAGACCTTTGGGTAGAGTGGGCGGCATATAAATTAAATAAATAAAAGAAATAAAAATAAAAATCAGCTCTTAAAAGGAAGACCTTTCTTCAGGCAAAGAGATTGCAAATTCTGTTGTATTCATATGCACACACATGCACACATAATCTAATTATTAAGAATCATAGGATTCAGTTTAGCCTCTGTAGACCATAATTAATGATATGACTCAGAAAGAAGAGAGATCAGGCTAGGGGGAAGATGCATAATTAACTGGCCTTTACATATTTATCTCTTAAGCCACTTTAAAACAATTTATTAGCTATCGACTTTTATTAGAGGGGCCAGCTTGATGCCATTTAGGGCCTAAATTTCTTTTCTCTGGAATTAGGTGCAGGAAACTATACACCTATTAGTATTTGGAGTTACGATAATAAATTTCTCTCACACAGAAACAGGTGACCCTAACTGATCCTAGATTCAAAACAGATCATTTAAATTGACCTGTCTTACTTATCTTGGAAATAGATGGTTTGCCCCATGGACTTTTTTATTTGGAAAGAATCCAGGCTGCAGAAACTGAAATATTGATTCTCAAAAGAGGCTTTTCAAATGGGAAAAATAATGAATTTAGTATAGACTGAGCATGTGTGCAACAGGCTTGCCAGGCAGATGATAAAATGTATCATATGGGCAAGGGAGAACTGCAGATCTACAAAAGTTTACAGTCATTATAAAGGAAGAAAAAAAAACAGCCTTGCTTTAAAGAAAGTAATGGAGAGACAGGCCTCCAGAAAGGGGGGCATTTTGCCATGTACCTCCAGGGAATTAGAGCACTATTTTTAAGACATTCAAATTATTTCTGCACAACAAAGGCATAGTGCAAATATGTTTGTCCCAGCTTTTATTCTTCTTCTTTGTAGCTAGGGATAATCTAACTAGACATTAGCAGAGCTTTGCCCAAATGATCTTGCTTCTGTCCTCTCACAGCAACCATAGTACAGGTCATGTGCTCATCTTCTGGGATAGTCTAGCACTGGGTAATTCCACATAAAGGAAGTTTCTGTTGGAATTTGTATATAAATTTCTGGTTTATAAACGTGAGCTATTGTGCTTCTGTGTCCACAATCCAAAATGCCAGGAAATGGCCCAATATTGCTGCATAATATCATGCCTGCGTTGCCAGCAGGACAACGGATGCCAAACTTTATATAGCAAAGGGCAGCCAGAATGTTAACAACACCAATTGTGACAGTCACGATGGTCTAAACTAAAGGACCATCTTTTACCATCTTTTACCACTTTTTACCCTTTTACCACTAAAATCTACACTTCTGAAAAAACAGCCCTGAGAATTGCTTTATGTTTGAGCAAGAAATGGTTAACTGATGAAAAAAAGGAGTCAGTTTCTCAGATTTCCACTTGCTTGATGTCACTTTGTGAACGACAACACAGGTTTGATATTGTGCAGCAATATCAGGCCATTTCCTGGTATTATGAATTGTGGATACAGAAGCACAATATCCCACATTCATAAACTGGGATTGTTTTTTTTTTAAAGAAATGAATTAATCTTATATACAAATTAGCAAGAACAAGGAAGTTTCCTTGGATTGTAACAGGGATCACACCAAAATTTTAACTTCTTGTCAGCTTTTAGCTCAAAGGAGGGCATAATGATCTCAACCTAAGGTCAGTCTGCTTGAGTGAAAATAAATCCATTGGAATACATATTTTAGAATATGGCTTCTGAGCCAGCATGCTTTCATTGGACATCCCAGGCACTCTACCTGTGAGAAGTAAGTATCACTGAACATTGTTTCTGCACTTCCTCAGTGATAATTTTCCACAGATGCCTCTTAGCATTAGGATCCATTCCAGAACTTGGTTCATCCTAGAATGAAACAATTAAGATTGTAAACATAAAGAGTAAGAAAAAGAATACATAGTCATGAGTTTTGTTTCTTGAAAAAAAAAACTATCATACTTAGGGTTAACATCGCCAACATATGGTGGGGTGTGCTGGTTCACACCTTTTTCTGGTGAACACACAATGTATGTGCCAATGCGAATCAGCCCACTCTGAGTGATGACTAGCTGCACCTTTTGGGTCCCTTTCAGGGGCTACTGTGGTTTTTTTTTTTGGTGGAGGTAGCATTTTTGAGTACAGGTTCAGTTCTAGTGTGTGTGATCACTGGGATCAAATCAAAGTGGTTAGCTTAAGCTGTACTTTTGCTTAAACTGCTTAATTATCTTGAGAAATACAAAGCTTCCTTGTCACTTGTCTGCAGAGTAGAAGGGAGAGGAAGTTTTGTATTTCCTTCTCATCATTGCCAATGCATCAGCAATGCTTTGAAAGGGCATCACTGATGAGCTATGTCAATTAGTAAAGATAAAGGTAAAGGTTCCCCTTGACATTTTTAGTCCAGTCGTGTCTGACTCTAGGGGGCGGTGCTTATCCTGTTTTTCAAGCCTTGGAGCCTGCGCTTGTCCGAAGACAGTTTCCATTGTCATGTGGCCAGTGTGACTAGGGAACGCCGTTTTACCTTCCCACCGAGATGGTACCTATTTATCTACTCGCATTTACATGCTTTTGAACTGCTAGGTTGGTGAGGAGCTGGGACAAAGCGACGGGAGCTCACTCCATCACATGGATTCGATCTTACGACTGCTGATCTACTGACCCTACAGCTCAGGCTTCTACGGTTTAGCCCGCAGTGCCACACCTCCCTAGCAATGATTGAAAAGGAACAGAAAGCTTCATCTCCGTTCTCTTCCATAGGTGAGTGGCATGGAATATTTACCTTTCTTGAGACCATTTAGTGGCTTAGGCAAAGCATGGAGAAGGAGACGGGGGTGAGTGCTGCTTTTTTCCTTTACCTTTAAAGGGAAAGATTGGTCTAGATCATGTTAAACAGGATTGCTTGAGATGTGATATGTCAATCCTTGCATTCAAATGACATGCAACATCTCAAAGCACTCTGGTTTAGGACAATCTAGACCAATCTAGGCCATCACTAGCCCAGAGTAACCATGCATAGAATTGTACAGTACTATAACAACCTTAAAGGTACTAAGCCCTAAGTGCATAAATATGAGGGAGAAATAGTTTAGTAAAGCTGAGCTTGTGATTTAAGATTCTTTATAGATGAGCTGACTTGCACAGCAGGATCGAAATGTAGTTGAAACTTGTAAAGAAATAACATTCTTTTCTGAATTCTGCTCAAAAATCCAGGGGTATCAGTTGTATGATGCTACAGCATCAGATTATAGAAGACACAATGGCACAATCTAGAGCACCAAAAGTTACTTTGAAAAAGTAATTCCTCACAATTATCACTCCAATGCCTTAAAAGGAGCCAGTTACTTTTATAGTTATGCTTTTGAAAGTAATTATTCTGTGTTTCCCAAAAATTATTAAAATCATTGCTTTTTGTTTACTTGAAAAATCTGAATGCTATGAGCTGCTGGCCTGAGACAAAAGCCAATACTCTTCTCTTCCACATGGCCTTTACCATCACTCACAAAAAGACACAAAGCAGCAAGGGGCTATTCCTCCTGCACTATTTAGTGAGACCACACACCCATAATCATAAACGTAACTAAAAAGTTACAGTTATGTTACCAAAGAAGTAGCATTATCTCTTGCTGAATCACCATCCTCCCTAATTTCAATTTAGCTACTAGGGCATTCACTACAAGTTACTGATTTAGTTATAACTGGTTATTTCTAAGCTCTGGTACAATCACAATGGTAGACTTAATAGAATTAAGAAAGTTATAAATATCAGAGGGAGTTGAAGTCAGAGACACCAGTGCAGATGGGCAGGACTAGGAGCTAGGCCTGGAGAGCAGCTTTTACATAAAGACAATTATATTGAAGTGAGGAAAACTGGGGAGGCGGGGGGGCGGGGATCGTGCTTGAGTTGTGTGCATGCTTCCATTCTCAGCTTTGTTCACTGATTAAAGCAAGGTTTCTGCTTCAAGTATCACACTCAGATAATATACCACAGATGAGCTACTGTATGCCATTGTCCTAGAGCAGACATCCTCAGCAAACCTGCAGGATCTTCTGATTATTTCAATTGTGATAATTTGGCGATGGGACAATGTTAAATGTCCTCCACTCCCCAGTGATACCAATCTCTTCCATGAACATCTAGGAGCTTCACTCTTGATCATGGAAGAGAGTTTTTCAACAGCTGCTTCTTGGGTTATATTATGCACAACAATCACAATCCTCTTGGAGTGAACTAGATTTTATGTGCGCAGGAGGACCTTTGACCTTTCATAATTATCAGATGGATTATGGGCAAAAACAGATCCTAAAGCAATCATGCCAGTATTTCTTTTTCTGCTCTTACTTAGTCTCTGCACTTCACAGGCATTACCCCAGATTACGGTAGTTTCACACAAATTGAAATCTGTCACAAACTGTCCATGCATCAATACTGAGATACATTTTCGAAACAACCCACATTGAACTGGAAGGCAGGCAATGTAGAACAGGGATGGAGGAAGAGACAAAGATTAACAACTGAAGACTGACAGAATCCATAGGCATAATCTTCCTATCCTCTGCAGATAAACATTCTCAGGGAAGAAAAAAGCTTGAGAAGAATCAAAAGCGGTGACAAAAGCATTCCCTGCTCCAGACGACTGACGGAGCAGGAGGCACGCAACTCCCTGTACTGATCGGACAAGGAAGCAGAGGCAGCATGTTGACATTTTGCCTTTGGACCCTCAGCTTCACTGTGTGTCTCTCAGGTGTCTTGTTTCTATTTTTTTTTTAATCCCCTGAGAAGATGAAATGAGATGAGAGAGTTAAGACAGCCATCTCATCATATATGTAAGGATGCAATGAGTGTGCAACCAAGTATGCCTGCTTACTAGTAGATATAGGCTGGAGTGCAGCTGCATGTGCGCAACACAAAGCTAGGAAACCAATCTGGAAACCAGTGGCACAGCAAAAGCGCTATTCACAAATCACTTTGGCAGGTGTGCTGTGCCACAGTCGTGATGGGAACAGCAGAACTAATTGTGCAATCAAACTCTGCAAATCCTTGCTGCCTAGGCAAATTTATGCAAGCATCACTTTAACTTGTGTGAAGACAAACAGGATTTCAGGAATTTTGTGTATAAACTACAAGAGAGAGGGAGGGAAAAAAGCCACAAACTGTAAGAAAAAGTGTTCTGTGTCCTTTAACCAAGAAGACTCCAGACCGATAATTTTACCTCACTGGAGAGAAGGACTGAGACTGGGTCAATTACTCCATGACTTTTCTCTGGACTAAAAAGGGAACAGTCAAATCCAAAGTCCCTCCAACATTTCTGTCAGCCTGCACTCCGGCCTTCAGATGGCGACACCCCTGCCAGTTAGACAGAGAGGTGGAGGATGTTTTGGAGCCAGTTTGAAATGTAAATATAGGAGGGATGTTGGGAGCATCCTTGGATACCCAGTGTGGTGCAGCAGGTAGAGCAATGGACTAGGGCTCTGTTCAATCATGGAAACTCACTAGGGGCATGGGACTGGTAAAGCCATCCCTTAAACATCTAACTTACCTTGAAAGTCCTGTTAGGGCTGTGATAAGTCAAAAACTGCTTGAAGGCATATAACAACAACAACGCATACTTGGGATACAGCTGTTTTGTTTTGGAGATGTGAGGCAAGATTGATGGCTGAATCATCTACTTGGAGGAGTTTTATTTGCTTCATATATGGTCTGCTTAATGTATGTGTAAATGGAGGAAATGTTCCATTATGACATATGTCTTCTGTGTTCTCTGATTAGGAAGGAAATTAAACCTATATAATCCTTGAAATTTTTCATCACTTGATTAGGTGAGGGGTATTTCATAAAAGACAGAGGAAGATCATATGGACCATTTAGTGCACCACTAATTAAAAGTTCAGAACATTTCTAACTTTTCTGAGTGATGATGATTTTGTAATGTTCTAATAATAATAACTTCTTTCCCACAGCTCAGCTTCTGCTTCAAACATAAATTATATGCCTAAGAAGGCTGAGCACACTCTCTGGCTTTAACAAAATGTCCCATCTCCCTTCTTGTAGCTGCTGCCACAATCTCTGCAGTGCTTCAGAGATGCATGTATTCTTTCCCCGCTTCAACAGAGATTTAAATTCTTACCAGCAGTAAAACTGAAGGCTTCCCAAGAAGGGCCAGTGCAGTCGACAACTTTCTGTTGGTGCCGTAGCTACACATGGAAGTGATTCGGTGTCTGTACGGCATCAGGTTAAGTCGATAAAGAAGCTGAAGTACGATCTGTGCAAACAATACAGTTTAAAAAAAAAAAATTAAAAAGTGGTATTGAAATATTGTCATTGTGGATGCCAATGAGTTGCAGGAATGACAACACGACAGCATAACCATTACCTCCCACCAATTAGGCAAATGAGTTACTTTGCCCATTTTACGAACATGTTGTTTTGCTTCTCAACTGTCTGCCTCCCCCATTCCAGCTCAGCCTCAGTGTTAGCTAATCAGCAATTTTAAACTTGCATACATTTAAATCAAACTTTGCTAAATTTACAGCTAACAGAAATAACAACCCTCATTTCTGCTTATCCTGTCTTGCCAAATTAAGCAGTAAGTCTTGAACTCTGAAGCTGCAGATGTATTTATAGCCGCCTTGTGCTAAAGAAAACCATCTTGGCTCTTTGTGTAGCTCCTCCATCAAACTGGAGTTAGCAGATACAAGAGGCCCATGTTTGCAAGACACAGGTTAAACTCTGTTGAGTGTTTGTGCAACTTCTTCTGCAGCAGCTACAGTCTGGCATTCTCTTCTCCTCCCACCCTGCAGTCCCTTTGTCAGACAAAAATCAACCCTGTATGACAAAGGAGTCGATAGGAATTACAAGGAAAGGGACATGGTAACAGCCTCCTGCTTTCATTATACCGTATTTTTCTATGTATAAGACGTGACCTCTTTCTAAAATCATTACACTAAAAATTGAGGGGAGTCTTATACATGGAAGTAAGCTGAGGAGAGAACAAAACGACTCGTACCTTGCCTCTTTAAACAGGCTTCCTTTAATCATGAGGCTTAGATTCCTACAGTCAGGAGACTTAGCTTCCTCCAATCACAAGCCTTATGGAACTGATGTCAGCTGATGCTGAACAAACCAATTGGAACACACCTCGTTGGAGGTAGAGCCTATAGGCTCAGATGCAACAGGGACTCATAATGTCCAAACGTTCTGCGCCCAGAGGCTGAATACTCAAAGCTAAGTTTTCTTAATTTTTGAGTTAGAAAAGTGGAGGGTTTTTTCTTCTTATAAATGGGGGTGTCTTATAAACAGAAAAATACAGTAGGTGTATTTTTCTTCAGGTGAAAAGCAACAGTCCCTTCTATTATGGGTGAAGCAGTTAGCCAGCTTGCTTTACAGTTAGCCCTACCTGAATGCCATTAGGTTTACCCTATCCTGAACATTGTAATAGGGCTAATACTGGCCTGTTGATGTTGAGGATTTGCTTGTGTGCCTTTCTCCTGTCCCAGGTCCACTGTCCCCTTTTTTATGTTCGCAGTAAGGTATGCCTATTTATTCAATCAAATATGTTCCCATCCCATCTTTATTTTTTTATTTTTTTTAATGCAGAATCACTTTCTTTTTCACTTTTGAAAATTGCTTTGGGAGGAGAGTGACCTCTGATGTTCCCAGCCAGGCAGCACCATGTCTAACATCTGCTGTTGCAAGCCGAAATAACAGCTTTTTCTGATCTCAGTGCAAAGGGAATATTAGATATCTGACAGCTGTACAGCCAGAACTGAGCTCTTCCAAAAACGATGTGAGAAGATAGAATACCAGGTGTTCCAATACAGCCCAAAGCAGACAGGAGCTTCGGCTGTTTCCTCCTAATTCCAGGAGTGCAGGCCATCTCTTCACCTTCAACTCCAAGTGTCACCTCAATTATACATTTAATAATTGGTACTATGCCTTATTTGTATCTCCAGCATCATATTTCTTTCTCTCTCTATTAGGCCTATATGTATCTGGGTTGTGAAGACATTCAGCGAGAAGATCAGCTCTCTACAAGTCTTCATATTTGCATTTTAGAAAACTTTTTTCTCCCTAAAGTTTTTCAAGTAAGCAAATATTATTTAATCTTATTGGAAAATAAGACCATTCAGTTAAAGGTAGGGACCACTGGAAATGAAGTATCTCAAGACATTTTTTATTTTATTTTATTCCATTTTATTTTTGCTGGCGAAATGAAAAGTGAGATATTTTTTCTTAAAAAGAACCAGAGTGGATGAATTATTCTGAACTTGCTGACTGAACTCTTGCAAAGGCAGATGACATTTCTTTGCGTTTAAACCAAAGAATACAGTTTAAACCCATAGGAAAAAATTGAGGTCAAAATGTGCCTGGCAATTTAAATTTCAATCCACAGCCTTCACACTAAGTCACTTTATTTGATTTCACTACATTTTCAAGAGTGTTATCTATCATTATTTAGCACTGCATTTATGCATATGTAACAACACATTTTAAAATTCCTTTCTTGAATGAATTTTAAGATGATTTGTTGAGCTTATTCGTTTATGCAATTGTCTATTTATTGATTTTAAAAGACACAGTTTGCTGTCCTTGATAAAATATCAAAATATATTAGCCTTTTGAAACTCTTAGTACTTTTGCCATGCATCTGATCAATATACAAATTTTTATAACACACATATGTCAGTATGGTTCCACCTGAATTTTACTTACCCCTTTGATATGTTTCTCTGGGATACCATGTAATCGAGCATAGTAAAACATGTGTTCTTCTACTGTAAGCAAATCATCTAGGGCATCTTCTTGAGGACAGTACCCAAATAATGACCAGTGTCCATCATCAATATCCTTCAAGGATCTGAATTGCAAAAGTGTATTTTTTAAGATTTGAGGGGCATCTGTTCCAAAAGATTAAGGTTAACTAAAAGCAAGAAATCAACTCATGAGCATGTTTGCAGAACTGTTTTTCTTTGCCTCTCTTTCTATCCAAGCACCATTTCCACACACATCTGGGCTTCCACAGGTAGCTAGCACGCACTCACTCACTCACTCACTCACTCACTCACTCACTCACTCACTCACTCACTCACTCACTCACTCACTCACTCACTCACTCACTCACTCACTCACTCACTCACTCACTCACTCACTCACTCACTCACTCACTCCTTCCTTCCTTCCTTCCTTCCTTCCTTCCTTCCTTCCTTCCTTCCTTCCTTCCTTCCTTCCTTCCTTCCTTCCTTCCTTCCTTCCTTCCTTCCTTCCTTCCTTCCTTCCTTCCTTCCTTCCTTCCTTCCTTCCTTCCTTCCTGATTTTTCCGTAGCTTCGTTTTTCCACACTTAATTTTATTTCAGTCTGGTTACGGCCTTATTTCTTCAACTATAAGCCTTATTGTGCACTAAAGAAAATGAACTAATCTTTCATACCCAGTTTCATCACGTACTAGTAGCCTTCCACAAGAGGGCCCGATGTCTCCTGTCAGCATCTTGAAGATGGTGGTTTTCCCTGCTCCATTTACACCAAGGAGGCCAAAGCACTGGATTGTAAGGGGCAAACAATAGCTTTATTAATAGCACATTCCTAATTTCATTGATGTAAACAGACAACTAGAGTGAGAATGGATATGAAATGCAAAATCTGACTTGGTACATTCATAGTTTTATCAGCTCAAACGAAAAATAAATAAATAAAGGAAGCACACTTGGAAATCTGGCTGTGATCTATGGGCTTTATCAAAGAGATGTAGCTCAACTTATGTGCATCAATGTTGAGACAACAAGAGCAAAGACTTGGTCTCAAGAGGAGAAAGACAAAGTCGTTTAGCCAGGACCAGATCAAGGCATTTTGCTGCGTGAAACAAAGGACCAAATACTTTGCTTTCTGCAACCAGGATGAAGTGAAGGTGATTACAGAGAATATTAACAATCTATAGTATAGAGTTCTACTGACTTATTAATGTTTTAAAAAATTTTTAAACCACCCATCTGGCAGTCAAGTCCACTCTCGGCGGTTTACAACAAATTAAACATTATTAAACAGTAACATAGTGACAAGGATATATAAAAACAGACCAAATAAAATATTAAAAATACAAAATGAAAAAGAGTAAAAAAAATACACAGTAAAAAAATAATAAAATAAAATTTAAATGGAAACATGGTGGTAGGTTAGATATTAAATTATTGAGGCACTATTGTATCATGCTGTTTTAAGATCCGAGAAGGCCTGTCTGAATAGCCATGTTTTAAATAGTTTTTTGAAGGTTCCCAATGAGGGGGCCAGGAAAATTTCAGGTGGGAGAGTGTTCCATAGTTGTGGGGTGACCGCCAAGGACATGCACAATGTTAGTGTGCCCAACTGTGACACTAATAGCAGTATTAGCAGCATCAGCAACAAAAATCAAGACTCTTCTGGCTACAAGGAGGAGTTTGGGAGTTGTTGCCTAAATTGTACATTTTCTCAGCTCTTGTAACAGTGGCAGCAATAGCAATAAGCAATGCAGCAGCAACAACAGCTTCCTTTTAGTTTGGCCTACCTCCCCTACTGGGATTCCAACGCTGACATTTTTTACAGCTACAATCCTTCGGTGGGGAAGATGGTAGACTTTGGTGAGATTCTGGAGTTGCAACATGTCATCATCTCCTAGGCCCAGCGCAACTCGCTCTCGTTCTGCTTGGACATCCTTGTCTTCCTCTTCATCAAAGGCCTCCAGTTGGAGTGGAGGCTTGCCATGTACTTTGTCAAATAGGAATCTAGCACAGTGGAAGACACGTACTGTTAGTTTACCTCCCTCATGTTAGATTACATTGGAGGCTAGGCTGGGAATTTGTTGAAACACAGGTATAAATCCATAAATAAATAACATCTTACAGGAGGATCACAGCTGCTCACTAAAGACATCTCCTCAAAAGAGAATCAGGGAGTGAAAGATTATTTTCTCTGGATTATGATTCTCAGAATGTTTCCCCAGTGTGTAGCATAATACTTCTTCACAAAGCATATAATTAATTTATGGAATTCACTGCCAAACATGGCCACTGCCTAAGATAGCTTTAAGAAGAGCACAGACAGATGGATAGGTGTAAAGTATACTAATGTTTGCCACTTATGAGAGATAAGCAGAGCCTCCATACAAGGTATTTTTCAGTGCTGTACGCTGGTCAATTTGTGTTTTCATTGTTTTTGAGTTTTTTGAGGATCCTTAATTTTGTTGATCACTGTGCTAGAAGAGCATTTCCAGGGCTGGGGTGTTAGTTTAAACATTTGTGATCAAAAGCTTAAGAGTATGTTTGTTTGATTAATCTGATCGTTCTACAAACCAGTTGTTTCCAGATTATTATTTTTTTAAAAATCAAATTAAAAAACATCATGCTCACAGGCTGGCTGTAATGAAGTGCTAGATGTGTGTGTGTGTGTTCTTTTTAGAGAAGCATTTTCTTTTGATATGTAAAAACAAATCACTGATATACTGGTGCCCAATATATACTGTAGAAAAGCAATGTGTTTGAAGTTTTAGATGTTTTGTGACTGGGAAACATCTTCCTGTTGTGCCTAGTAATACTTGAATCAAGAGGTAACTGACACAATCCAGTTGGGGAAAGCAATGTTCCACTGATTTCTCAAGTGGGAGAGATTTACATGTTTTCTTAAGTCTGTTGAGCGAATCTGTGTAACTTATTACTTAACCTTTCCTAAGTTATGTCCTAACACAAATATTCCCATACATTAATATTTAGCATTAATTTCAGTGGCTGTGATGGCTGAAGAGCTTTCCTCAATCTAGATGTCCTCTGAGAAGACAAAAAGCATGACTACAGAAGAACTATACAACTTGAGCATTGACTATGAAAAAATTTGAAATAATTGGAGATTTTGTATATCGTAGTTCAGTCATCAATCCAAATGGAGACTGCAGCAAAGAAATTAGAAGAAGATTGAGACTCAGAAGGGCAACAATGAAGGAACTAGAAAAGATCACCCACACTCCTGTATTCCCAATCACCATGTATGGGTGTGAAAGCTGGACAGTTAAGAAAGCTGACAGGAAAAAAAATGATTCATTCGATATATGGTGTTGGAGGAGAGCTTTGAGGATACCCTGGATTGCTAGAGAGATCAAGAAATGGACCCTAGATCCAATCAAGTCTGAACTATCTCTGAAAGCAAAAATGTGGACACTGAAGCTCTCCTACTTTGGGCATGTCATGAGAAGAAAGGGTTCTATGGAAAGGACAGTGATACTGGGAAAGGTGGAAGGCAGCAGAAAAAGAGGAAGACCAAATACAAGATGAACTGACTCTCTACAGGAACCACAGGCTTGAGTTTACAAGAGCTGAGCAGGACAATTGAAGACAGGGTGTTTTGGAGATCACTCATTCATAGGGTTGCTGTAAGTCGGAGGCAACTTGACAGCATATAAGAACAACAATATATGTTCTCTAGTTGAAGTATATGGCCTAAATTCAGTAGTTATTCCTACTGAATTTGTTCAGTGAATACTTAAATAGTTCTGCTCAGGACTAATAACTGGATTTAGCATAGTGGAACTAATAGCAGCATTTATACATGTCTGCTCAGAAGGAAATGACATTCAATAGGGTTATTCTCAGGAAAGTGCAGTCCAAGAGCTCATCCACACAAGGTACATGGCTACATTTAATGTGGGTTGGAACTGTACTCTGTTTTTCTCATAGACCCAAAATGATTCATTCCAGACTTCTATTGCTGTTTCGATTTCTCCTATTAACTGTAATCCAAGTGGAGTTCCCATCCTATAAAAGGTCCCTTCCCTTTCTCCAACTTTTTCCTTCCTTCCCTCCTGTGCCTTCCCCATTCTTCATCCTGTTTCCAACCATTGGAAGGGAAATGCACAAACTGTGCCCTTTTATGAACAATGGAGGAGGGTGGAATCCCTTTCAGAAGTCAAAGGCGTGAATATTTAAGGATAGGTGCAGGAAACATAGAAGGTGAGCTTGGAACTATTAGCTCTTTTTTCTTGCAGGGTAAACAGTGTGTTACATTGATCCTACTGGACATGACACAGAGGGTGAGAGGCAGCTGTGCTGGGGAACAATATCCTCACTCCCCCTGCCATTTAGAGAGGCAGCAAGGCAGCCTTGCTCCATGTTGAGAAGAGTACTCTCACAAATGACATCACAGCTTATGACATGGAAGTTCTAATTCTACATGGTATCACAAGAACCACACTTCCTCAAGACAAGGGAACTGACAGGAATAACACATCTGTGAGGACTAAGCCTGGGGTGAAAAACAGCTCCCCAAGAAGGAAAATAATTCAGAAGCAGAAGGGAAAAGGAAGAGACGAATTTGAGCATCAACTGATCTCATGCAGAGTTGTTAAACTATTCCAAATCAATAGGCAGCTGAACCACATCTTAACAGAAGCAAAAAGGATGTGCAGATGGGTTCAAAATAGGACCACGATCTCAACTGGCTTCTAAACTCCAAGGACTAATTGCTTAAGATGGTTTGGGGTAAAGGTCTGCTAGAAGACCAGCTCTCTCTTATTTTTAGATATTTCCTAATATTGTTGCTCCTTCTGGTTACTGTCATGTAGCAGAAACTATGTGGTAAATCCATTTTATAACTCCATGCATTTTACGCTCAGAAGATTAATTGCAATGGAGGATGGAGCAAACCTAACATAATTATTACTAGAACAAGAATTTAAGAAATAAATTACTGCAGTTTCATTTTTGTGCTGTATTGTCCTCATATATTTTAAATTCCTTGTTATTAATGCAAATCACAACAATTTATATACCACATGTGCTGTCTTTCAATATTTGCCAAGGCCCCTTTCTCCAGCTGAGTGCCACTTACTCTAGTATCTTATACCAGACTTTCTGAATAGTCCCATCATCAACCAAGAGGCGGATTGAAAAGAATATAGTTCCCTGGATGAACATCCCAAGCAGCTTGGAGCTTATCCTGTCCAGCTCAAAAGTTTTGTTTGGGTAGACCACTCCGTATGCCTTTAGAAAACCCATCAGGGCTTGATGCTGTGACAGTTCAATCAACCCATATCCAAAGCAGAATTGTGGGAACATCAGGAAAACATGCCTCAGAGTTTCAGCAAGGTCATGCAAGCCCTGAAATAAATAAAAGGGTTCCTGGTTATTGTGACTCTGTTTTCTGGCTATAAAATATGTTGTACATATTTTTTAAAAATCTGCATAATATTACGCGCAACACAGAATTTCATAGTAAAATGTTCATCCTAAATATGGTGGTAGTGAAGAGAACTTGCATACTGAAGAGGAACCTTCTAGGTATGTTTGTGTGTGTCGCACACAAACCTATTTTGGCCCTTCTTCATCAATGGGCCTTTTTCAATGGAGGCCCAAATAACCAACACTAACAGAATAAGGAATATTTCCTCCTACCCCAATGAGGGGTATCCAAGAATGAGACCTAAATGAAAAACAATAAACAGTTGTATATTGTGGCCACATGATTACACAGGAATTGCCTTGCCTTAGATGGTTGACTCCCTGCCTCATCCCAACACACTTGCTCTTCTTCTGGCCCTCCCCTCCTGGTACCTCACACATCTGGAGCAGGCCAGACTGGGGGACATGGTTTTATGTCTCAAGCTTGGCTATAAATTTATTCTCACTAACATGGATAGTCACATATACGTAAGTCAGGCTTTGGTTTGCTGAAAAATGTGAGGCTTTTCAGAGAGAGAGGTAGAGAAAACTGGAAAGTAGAACAGAGTCTTGTGCTACCTTTCTCCCTCCTTTGTTTATCTCTGCTTATCTGTCCTTTGGACTTAATGTGAGTTAGGAAAGGGAAGGAGAGCAGTTAGCTGCTAAAAACTAAGACAGATAAAACAGTTGATGGAGAAAGTTAGACACCTAGACAGCCATTCCCTCTCACCTCTTCTCTCTACAAAAGGCTCCCCCAGACAGAAGTCTGCCCCAGACAGGAGCTCTCCAAAGCCTCAACAAATGTTTGTTTGTTTGCTTGCTTGTTTATCTGGGTAGTTTACAACATTATAACAGTATAACATAATAAACAGCAATTTAAAAACAGTGAACTTAATAACTATAGAAATCAAAATTAAACAGATAAACAAACCAACATAAAATTAACTAGAAATAATTACAGTATAGTAATATGAAGGAAAGGGGCGGAACTGATACTATAAATGCTGAAACAGCCTCTGTGTTAAGATGTTATAAGATCCAGGAAGGCCTATCTGAAAAGCCATGTTTTCAGTTATCGTTAAAACTTTTCCAGTTGCAGAGGCCAGGTGAATTTTGGGTGGGAGATTATTGCAAAGATGGGGAGCAACTGCTGAATAGGCCCAGTTTTTGGTCTGCCCTTTCCAAGCCTTTCTCAGGGTCAATATTCTCAACCTCCTGGCCCGGAAAGATTGTGTATGACAAGCAGATCTCATTGGAAGGAGGCAATCTGTCAGATATAAAGGTCTCAAACTACTTAGGGCTATGTATGTAAACATCATTGTTACATACAGCTATGACATCACCTGCCCGTCACTGCTGAAGCTGTGTGTCATCTACCAATGGCATGACGGAGGGTGGGACATAAGGGGTGGAGCTGTTGTATATAAGGGGAGTGAATGGTGTGAGGGTTTCAGATAGATTCCGATAGGGCCAGATAGGGTTGAGATAGGGAGATAGGGCTTGGAGATACTGTGAGATAAGAACTGTGCTACATAGTGAGGGTCTGTGAGAGTGTGTGTGATTGTTATATTATTATAGTGATTAAAGTATTATTTATATTCAAGTGATTTACCATTCCTTTTGTTTGTATACAATACACCTAAGTTTTTATTTTGAAATCATACTTTGGCCTGAAGCTTTATTTGAGGGAATGGTTGGTGGCAGTGGAAACGAAGAGTGATTGAGTGTGACGTAACGGCCCCTTTGTGAGGTATAAGGTGGCTGTTACAATAAAATTGGTGGCAGCGGTGGGATACGAGTATTCCAGTAAAGCCTTGGCAGGATCGTGCCCAGAGCAAGGGTCTTCAGTTAGGGTCATCTGAAGTGGAGAGCGTGGTTCACCTTCTAGGGCTTGGCTCAAGGGGAGCAAAGTCTAGTAGAGGGGCGCTGAAGCTTCAGAGTGAAAAACTGAGACGGGAGCTCTGTGGAGTCCATTTTGTGTGGGGAGAGTGGCCCAAAGCAAAGACTGTAGTGTTTTGGCCAGCGTGTCCTGAGTTTAGGGAAACTCTGAGGGGACATAGCGAAGGCCAAGGGCGGCAAAGCTGAGGGATCTCCGTTTGTACAGCTAAACCTAGGTCAAGGTAGCTGTGTGAATTCAAGATTGGTGCCAGAGGCAGAATAATAAAGTAAACTTTGTTTGGCAAGAGGCCCAGCTTAAGGGGCAGAAGCATAGTTACAGTTGCTAGCTGACAGTGCTGGAGAAGGCTGCAACTTTATAACACAGACGAATAGCACAGGAAAAAAAGTGACTTTAAACCAAGGCTTGAAAGTTGATGTGAGAGCCTTTGGTGAAATAAAATGCCCTTAACCCGAAGTAGAAAAGATGAACTAAGACCATCTGAAATGGCAGCTAGTTCAGATGAAGAGGTTAGTGGGGGAGAGGAAAGATTTTCCTCAGCTCAAGAGGAAAAGTCCTCTAGAGAAGATTTATCAGACCTCAGAAAATTTGAGTTAGTGCAAGCACATGAATACAGAATGAAACAGCTAGAGAAGGAGGAAAGAATGAAACAAATAGAATTAGAGAAAGAGAGGATGGCTTTTGAAAACAGGAGATTGGAATTAATGAACCAGAACAATAACAATAATAGAAATTCCAACTCTGAAGAAGGGCAGTTGTCAAAAACAGATCTAAAGAAATTCCCTACTTTTAAACAGGGAGACTGTCCAGAAGCATTTTTAACTCTTTTTGAAAGAGCGTGTGCTGATTTTTCAGTCAGAGAGTCAGAAAAAATGATTATTCTGAGATCTCAAATTAGTGGAAGCCTCACTGAGGTTTATGCCAAGATGCCAATAGAAATGATTAAAGATTATTCTGAATTTAAAAAGTTGGTGTTTGCCGGTATGGCATCAATGCATAACATCTGAGGCAAAAGTTCAGAACACTAACCAAGAAACCTGATGAGTCTTACTCACAGTTAGGGGCCAACTTGGCTAAATATTTAGATAAATGGTTGGCGCAGGAAAAAGTTGAGACAATTCAGCAATTTAAAAATATAATAGGATTGGAACAGTTTTATTCCCTTCTACATGGTGAAATTAAATATTTGGTCAAAGACAAGAAACCTCTAGATTTGAAACAGGCAGAGGTAATTGCAGATTTCATCTCACAAATCAGAAAACCTATGTATTCTGAGGGAAAGAGTATGAGAAAAACATGGGAGGACTACAATAGCTATCCCAAGGGACAAGTTAAAAGCCAGCAGAAAGTGGGTGGCCATTTTGTGGGAAAGCCTTCAGAACAGGGCCAAGCCAGAAGCCAGATTTTGGAGGGAAAAGAAAAAGGGGCTGGAAAGGGTCCATGGAGTGATAGAATTTGCTTCATCTGCCATGAAAAAGGCCATATCACGTCCCAATGTTATAAGGCAAAAGAAAATAAAGAAATGTTACCTCAGAAAATGAATTTAAACAAGACTAAATCTGTTTATTGTATTCAGAAGGGACAGATAACTCCCCCAAGGGAGGAGCCTGTTGTCATAGCAACGCCAACAGAGGTCTCTACAACAGATGAATTTAATGAAGATAATATTCCTGTGGCTGAAATAAGACATTGTCTACTTATAAGAACTGATCCCCAATTATTTGAAGCAGCTGGTGATAATATAGGAATTTTAGACCACAACTATTTAGCATTAAGAGACATGTGCTCTCAGGTTACACTGTGTCACCCTGATATCATACCACAAAATCACATTATACCAAATGAAAGTATGACAATTAAAGGAATAGGGGAAGAAATAGTTGTTTTGCCTGTAGCAGAAGTGTTAGTTCATTATAAGGGCTGGCAAGGAAATTGGCGAGTAGGAATTTCCTCGCAACTGCCTTCAGCTGTACTTATTGGGACAGACCTCTCGGAGCATGTTAAGAGAGTGTTAATTCTTACACGTTCACAACAAGACCAAACAGAGGCAGCTGAAAAAGTTACTGACATTCAAGAGGGAAATGAAAATATACCACAAGCTGAGGCATTTTCACTTGAAATACCCCAAAGCAGTATATTTTCCCAGGAGCAGCAAGCAGATCCCACTTTAAAATGTTATTTTGAGAAAGTGTCAAGCATGGAATTATCCCCTGAATCCCCTGAAAGGTTCCTTATTAAGCAGGGTTTGCTGTATAGAGAAACACTGATGAACATTTCAAAAGGGGGACATGAGATTCGAAGCCAGTTGGTAGTGCCTGCTAAATATTGCCCAATGATTTTAGAAAGGGGACATTCTGATATATTTGCTGCACATTTAGGGATAAATAAGACCAAGCAGAGAATAACTCAAAACTTCTATTGGCCAGAAATAGGAAAATAAATTAAAAATTTCTGTCAGAGATGTGATGTGTGCCAGAGACAGGGTAATAACCGTGACAGGACTAAGGCTAAGTTGTGTCCACTACCTGTAATCTCTACACCTTTTAAATGCATTGGTGTGGACATTATAGGACCGTTGCCTAAGGTCACAAAAAGGGGAAACAGATTTATTCTCACCACTGTAGACCATGCCACAAGATACCCTGAAGCGATTCCTTTGAATAACATTGAGACCCATACAGTGGCTGATGCACTTTTAAACTATATGAGTAGAATGGGTTTTGCTTCAGAGATTATAACTGACTTAGGACCATCGTTTACTTCCAAACTTATGAAGAGATTATGGCAGATTTGTGGTATTAAACATTTCGAAACTTCCCCATATCATCCGCAGAGTAATGGGTTAACAGAGAAATTTAATGGAACCCTTATGAGAATGATTAAAGCCTATTTAGCAGAAAACCCAAATAACTGGGACCAGAAATTGCAATTATTGCTATATGCCTACAGATCAGTTCCACAAGAAAGTACTGGGTTCAGTCCTTTTGAACTGCTATTCGGGAGAAAAGTGAAAGGACCACTTGATTTAATTAAGCAAAATTGGGAACAGATTGTAGAAGAAGATCCTCAAAATGTAGTCTCATACATAGACACATTAATGAACAACCTCAAAAGAAATTTAGAGTTGGCTGCTGAAAACCTGCAAGCCCAGAAAGTCAAACAAAAAGTTTGGTATGAAAAAAAGGCTAGAAAATGACATTTTAACCCTGGAGATGAGGTGCTGATGTTAAGGCCCATCAAGAGGAACAAACTACAATTGAACTGGGCAGGACCTTATAGGGTCATTTCCAAAATGAGTGATCTTAATTACATTATTGAAGGAGATGAACACCTAGGCAGGAGGGTAGTTCATGTAAATGCCATTAAGCCATATTATAGAGAGGAAAAGAGAGTGCTTTTTGCAATGAAAGCAGCTGATAAAGAAGAACATGATTTGCCATACTGGGAAGGAAGGGGTGAAATAAAGTTCAACCCAGAGGAGGTGAAGATCAGCCCTGCACTCACCCTAGAACAGCAGAGGGAACTAAAGATGTTGGTTACTATCAACAGGTCTTTTCAAACAAGCCTGGGTTAGCTAAGGGAGTGATGCATAGAATAGATACTGGAGATGCACCCCCGCAGGCAGTAACCCCATACAGAGTAACCGGACCTTATGTGGACAAGGTGCGCAAGGAGCTGGATGAGATGCTAAAAGAAAGTATTATTGTGCCATCGTCTAGCCCTTGGTCAGCTCCAATAGTTTTGGTGGACAAACCGGATGGAAGCATTAGGTTCTGTGTAGATTACAGAAAATTAAATCTAGTAACCAAACCAGATGCTTACCCCATGCCCAGACTTGACAACCTAATTGAAACCATTGGTGGTTGTCAATACATTTCCTGTTTAGACTTGACTAAAGGGTTTTGGCAAGTGCGGATAGACCCTAGAGATCAAGAAAAGACTGCTTTTTGTAGCCCTTTCGGCTTATTCGAGTTTCGTGTCCTCAGTTTTGGCCTTAGGAATTCCACAGCTACATTCCAAAGGCTGATGAACAAAACTCTGCGAGGGCTCAGTGCATTTACAGTTGCCTACATTGACGATATAGGGATCTTTAGCAACACCTGGCAGGATCACATGTGTCACCTAGAGTTAGTACTGCAGTGGTTGAAAGCAGTGGGGTTAACAGTAAAAGCAAGTAAATGTCAGCTGGGTAGCCCCGAGATGAAATATTTGGGTCAGATGGTAGGGGGAGGTGTAATCAAACCCCTAGAAGCAAAGGTAGAGGCAATACGTAATTGGCCTAGACCCAATACCAAGAAAAAAATTAGATCCTTTCTTGGTTTAGTGGGATACTATAGAAAATTTATCCCCAGGTTCCGCGAAATTGCAGCACCGTTGACCGAGCTGTTGAGGAAAAGGAGTGATGACTGCATCCCATGGTCCAGTGACTGCGAGGAGGCGTTCGGGAAGCTGAAGGAGGCATTAACCAACCACCCTGTGTTGCATGCTCCAGACTTTGATAAAGAGTTCATCATCTACACCGATGCATCCAACGCTGGGGTAGGAGCCGTGATGTGCCAGTGTGATGACAACAGAGACCAGCATCCTGTGTCCTACCTGAGCAAGAAACTTCAGAAAGGCGAGAAACACCTGTCGACCATTGAGAAAGAATGTTGGGCCATCGTGTACTCAGTCCAGAAATTAAAACCTTACATCTGGGGGAGACACTTCGTTCTGTGTACAGACCACTCACCTCTGATGTGGTTAAAGACTATGAAAGCCCAAAACAGCAAGCTAATGAGGTGGGCTTTAATTTTACAGGACTATGACTTTGAGGTTAAGGTAGTCAAAGGGACTATGAACTGTGTTGCTGACGCCTTATCCCGAAGACCAGACGACGACAGATGAAAAAAAAATTGGACTCTTGAAATTAATAACTGTGTTTAATAAGTTATGAAAATATGTGGTTATTGGAATATTGTTCTGTATATATATATATGCAATTGATTATATAAGTGTAAGTATATTTTGAATAATATAGTTATGTAAGAATGTGCCTAATATATTAATGGTAAGTGTTGAAATGTGGGGAAAACGTAATGTTTGATTTTGTTTCCAGTTGTTTTGGGTGAAAAGCACCTTAGCTTTCCCCCACAAAACAACTTTTAAAGGGGGGAGGTATTGTTACATACAGCTATGACATCATCTGCCCATCACTGCTGAAGCTGTGTGTCATCTACCAATGGCGTGATGGGGTGGGACATAAGGGGTGGAGCTGTTGTATATAAGGGGAGTGAATGGTGTGAGGGTTTCAGATAGATTCCAATAGGGCCAGATAGGGCTTAGAGATAGGGTTGAGATAGGGAGATAGGGCTTGGAGATAATGTGAGATAAGAACTGTGCTACATAGTGAGGGTCTGTGAGAGTGTGTGTGATTGTTATATTATTATAGTGATTAAAGTATTATTTATATTCAAGTGATTTACCATTCCTTTTGTTTGTATACAATAAACCTAAGTTTTTATTTTGAAATCATACTTTGGCCTGAAGCTTTATTTGAGGAAATGGTTGGTGGCAGTGGAAACGAAGAGTGATTGACTGTGACGTAACGGCCCCTTTGTGAGGTATAAGGTGGCTGTTACAATCATCACTTTGAAGCTGGCATGGAAACAAACAGGTAACCAGTGCAGCGCAGCCAGAATAGGGGAGATATGATGGTATTTCTTCATACCACTCAATAGTCTGGCCACCATATTCTGGACCTGTTGGATCTTCCATAGCACCCTCATAGGCAGCCCCACATAGACAGCATTGTAGTAGTCTAATCTTGAGACTATCAGTGTATGGACCAGTGTAGTGAGGGATCCGGTGTCAAGGTAAGGATGCACCTGAGCAATCCACCACAGGTGGAAATAGGTGCAGCAGACCACAGACGCTAACTGGGACTCCATTGATAGTGCTCACTCCAGATGTACACTCAGACTGCAAACCTTATCCTTAGCAGAGAGAGTAGCCCCACTCCAAATGAGAGGCAGCCCCCAATCTGCAGACACTACAGGCACCCACCCACAAGACCTCCGTTTTGTCCAGGTTCAGCCTCAGTCTATCATCCCTCATCCACCCCAGCAGTGCTCGAGGGATGGGAAGACTTCCTCTCCAGAGGGGTGGAAGGAGAGATAGAGCTGGATGTAATTGCACATTGGTGACATGAAGCTCCAAAGCTCCTGATGACCTCCCCCCAATGGTCTCATATACATATTAAGCAGCATTGGGGAGATGATTGACCCTTGTGGGACTCCACAATTGAAAGTCCAAGGGGTGAATATCATCTTTCCAAGTTGTATTTGCTAGGGACGGTCCTCTAGGAAGGACTGGAGCCAGGCCAAAGCCAGGTCATTGATCCCTAACCTGGAGAACCTCACCGGGAGGATACTGTGGTTGATGGCATTGAAAGCTGCTGAGTGATCAAGAAGGACCAGCAAAGACATTTTGTCCCTGTCAGTCTCCTTCAAAAGGTCATCTTTCAGAGGTACCAATGCCATCTCTGTGTTCTGGCGTGGCCTGAACCCAGGCTAGAATAGGTTGAGGACATCAGTCTCTTCCAGGAGTGCCTGTAGCTGGTTGGCCAGCCACCTCTCCACTAGCTTGCTTTAAAAAGGAACGTTGGTGATTTATTTATTTATTTATTTATTTATTTATTTATTTATTCAATTTATATGCCGCCCAAACTACCCAGAGGTCTCTGGGCGGCTGTAGTTGTTCATATTGTCCACCACCAAGTTAGATTATTTTACAAATAAGCCTAATATGCTCGGGGGACCCTGCTCTCAAGGAGACACCCATTAATACTAGCAGTGGCCCATTCCAGTGTTACTGGCCTGGCAGCTTTTATGAGCCAGCCTGGGTCAGGATCTAGGGAGACTGCAGTGGCCCTGCAGTGATCAAGCACCCTGTCAACCTCTACTGATGTCACAGGTTGAAGTTCTGTTAGACTCACCAGACAAGGCAGTGCAGTTGGATGTCTCGACTTGATCTACTGGAGAAAAATGGTGGTCAAGGTCCCAGTGGATGTACTCACGTTATGTTTAAAAAATGCCACAAACTGGTCACAGGAAATATTACTGGGACGCCTGTCACTGTGACCAATCCCGGATAAATTGCATACTGTGTGAAATAGTTCGGCCTGATGGTCTTGCTTATCTGGGTAGCAAAGTGTGTTCTCCTTGTGAGCTTTAACCTAGCTAAATAGATACTTGATGCAATTTTCAGTCATGTATGGCTCGTTCTCGAACTATAATCCAGAACATCTAGAGGGCATCAGCTTCAGCTGGTCTGTTCAGCAACCTTTGTGGTTTCCTACTTGGCTGCCTTACACAGGTGAGTTTTTTCACTGGTGAATTTGAAAGTAGCCAGACTCTCCAGAGAGGATACTTCACACGGGACCTGCCAATACCTGTACCCCACAGCTTGTCATTCACACAGCAACCTCTAGGCTCTGCTTCTTGCAGTACAATGCTAAGCATATTTACTCAAAGGTAAATGTCATTTAGTTCAGGTGGAATTATTCCTTGTCTACAATTACAGCTTGAGGCACACTTTCGTGGGGGTCAGACCCACTAAACATAGCCAGAATCGGTTCAGAGTAGATATGCATGGGGTTACCTAGAGTAGAGGACAAGACTGTGGCCTTCCAGATGCTGCCAGATTAAATTTTTAAGTGTTTCCCTAGCGTGCCTCTATGGCATTACCATATTTCCACTGTGCATAGCCTGGAAATGACCCTTTGCTCCAGGTGCTATTCAAGACACATTTACACCAAAATAAGCTGTTTCAGGTCAGCCAGTAGACAACAAAAATCTGATGCTGCAGATGGTGCCAGGCTGTAGGCTGACACAAAACTCCTGGCAGCTGTTCGGAGAAGGGTACATGTGGAAATAACATTTGACATGTAGTGAAAAGCTGGTCTTTGTGCCTAACACCTATACGTCTTGTCATGAAAAATGAAGAATGCAGCTGACATTTGTATTGGGAATGTCAGATATGCAATAAATTATCATGGGAAGAAGGAGCCCGGAGACCAGGCAGGGACACATCAATGTCAATCAAAAAACCTTCCCTGCTTTTGGCCACAAAGATTTTGTAAACTCTTTCTTTTTTTAAACTGATCAAGCACTTTTAAAGAAAGTGCGGAATGCTTATTCAGAAAAAGACATATGTCCGTAATAAAAGCTGACAAGCAGGTCCATTATAAAACAATGCTTCTCTTTAAGGAGAAAAGGATTGTTTAAGAGCTTTTTATCTCCCAAGTTTCAGTATGGTGGAGAATACTCTTCTTTCCTCTTCAGACATTAGTAACAGTCCAATCATTCTTATAATCTTATTTCGCTTTTTAAAAGTCCATTAAGCTGCAGCCTTTATTAGGGATGGAATTTTTTTGGACTACAAATACTATAATTCTCTGTTGTGGGTGTTCTACCAGTCTTGCAAGCACCTTATAAACATCTCAGTGTGATGCACCTGGGAGGAAGGCATAAATTGGAAGGCTCTGAGGCCAAGGTCTGCACAAGGTTCCTGTTCCTACCCCGGTGCTACCTGGGAGCTTGGCCTCGCTAGACCTCTAATTTAGGCTTTCCCCCTCAGTGTATCACATCGAGGTATTTGTAAGGTGCCTGCACAAAACAGGTGAAACTCCCAGAATGGAGAATCATGCTATTTGTAGTCCTGAAAATCCAAAAATCCCAACCCTAGTCTTATGTATCAAAGCATTGGTCCCAGTAGCCAAAGGAAGGGTGCCATTTTGGTACAAGAATACACATTTTCTCACTGAGCATTGCACCATGCTGAGATAAATTAGTTTATAATTTCAAACCCCCTTAGTTTGCCATGCTGTCGGCAGTAGTGTTGATCTTCAATTAAAAGTCAGAACAATTTCTCCAGCTGCCAAAAAACTCATTTCTCAAAACCCAAGAGTGTTGTCACTTCCATCTTCCAAACAGATAAGAAGAATAGTTACTGAACCACACTTCGATCCTGTTCCTATTATATACTGAATCATTTTTATCATTTGACAATAATATATTTTAACATTAGGAATTAACTAAAACAGAATGCGAACCAGTGTAGCATAGTAGATAGAATGACAGACTAATACTCAGGAGAAATGGGTATAAATCCCCACAGGATCTGGCCATGGAAACTCACTGGAGATGTGGAACTGTGAAAACCACTCCTTAAATATTTCATATAAACCATTTTTTGTCATTCAACCTTATATCAAAGCAATTATCAAGATATTCAATGATGATATGTAGAAGTATAAGTCAAATCAAACTCAACAATATTGTGTTGTGATATGATTTGTCTCAAAAACATAGTCGTAATCAGTTTAATTTGAAGTAGAAGAGTATTTTCCCCCTCTCCTCCCAAAAGGGGAATGGATTTTTCACCCTGATACAGATGTTATATATGAAAGTTAATTACATGCTTGCAGGACATTTACCTGATCAGTGGCCTTTTCTTGGGAAAGCAGAAACACAACTGAGTGAGTAATGATTGTATTGATGCCGAAAAACAAGTTGATGCAGACATATACTATAAAGGCCATTCCAGTTTCCTTGAAGATTCCAGCTAGCAAATACATCCATGAAAATGTTGCATAGCTACAGGAAGAAATAACAAAATCAAGACCAGCCAACTGCTTCATTACTACTTTATACTTTTTGTCCAGGTTTCTGTGAGAAAATCTTGATTTCAAGCTAAGAATCTTCTGTTTTTCACCTATTTTGTTAAGGATCAAAGGAATAATAAAACTGCTTAATGTTGACCATAGATTTTCTTGAAATGTGTAATAAGGACAAAAAGATGGGGAGGAAATCAAGTTGACCTAGGGGTAGAGCGGTCATTATGTTAATTTTAATTAACAAGCAGCTAATTGAGTTCAGTCTGATATTTATAATTCATTATTCTATTAATTTACTCATGCGTGACTTTCTACTAAAATGATTCTAGTATCTCTCTGTCTAAAATGTGAAGAGCTAAAATGTATACAAATGTAAAAATAT
Source organism: Pogona vitticeps (assembly GCF_051106095.1). Lineage (NCBI taxonomy): Eukaryota > Metazoa > Chordata > Lepidosauria > Squamata > Agamidae > Pogona > Pogona vitticeps. The sequence continues at coordinate 174,244,617 of NC_135783.1, read as the reverse complement.
ATGCAACTATGCCTTAGTCAATGGGAGAAATGCTTAACTGAGGTAAAATGTGTAAATAAACACACACATTAAGAAAATGGGCTTTGAAATTTGCATGAATTTCCATGCATTCCTCCTCCAACTGTCATAATCCAATATAAAATCAGTGTCAAGGTTTTAAATTCTGAATGCTATTTAAGGCAACAATAGAAAATGCAACCATGAAAATGTACATTTGAGCTTTTAAAATGAGGTTTGAACAGCAGTTTACTAAAAGTTACTGCAAAACAAGCCAGCTCTCCAGCCAAGTGAGAGGGAAAAAATCCTAGACCCAAAATGTGGATAGAAGAAATTGGAAAAGCACTTTACACCCATGTCATTTTTTTCACCCAGTAAATTACTATGGGGACAGTTAAGTTATTCTCACAGATGCTGGGATACCAGTTAGTCAAAATAAAGGCTATTTATCTGCCCTAGTGGCAACTTGCAAGGCTTGTAAAATAATGATTTCCACAGAAAACTTTCCAGCTGTTCATGGATCAATATTTTACTACTTCAGCAAAATCCAATTATTTACAGTTGAAGAGAAATGTAAAAATCTGAGGGAAATATAAATATAGGGAAGCAAGAGATGCGTGTCACTATATTTATATTGCCATGACATGCAACACACATGCCACACATACACCAGATACCAACCTCTGAAACTGAGCACCAGACATCAAAGAGCAATAATGTGTAGCAGCACAGCAGCAAGACATCATGGATTTTCCTCCATAGATTCAAACTGATTTGGCAGAGTGAGTACTGAGAATAATTTTCATGTGTGTCCATTAATATGCTTAAAAGCTAATGAATGCTCAAAGCTATAACACTATAATACTTCTATTTTTTTAATTATGTGTTTTAGAGATGTATTCTCTCCTTTTTAAAATTATGGCTTTTATGATGCAGCATTTTGGATTGCAATGTGACTTATGTATTTGCCTGCAACTTAAATTCCCATATACTTTTAAGCATTTGTGTGTACAGTTTTTCTCATACCTGTAAGAACATTTTCAGTAAATTTTGAATTTGGATTCATTTTAGGTATATGGAATAGAGACGGGAGTATTCCTATTCGTATATGAATATCCCTGCACAGCTGGACTTCACAAGGGTCCGGACTGTCCACTCATGTGTCTGGTGGCAGTGGCAGCCCCACTCATCCTTCCAATCACTTCCAGAGTGCTGCTGTCTTCCTTCTTAGCTAGCCACTCAGCAGCCATGCTGTGAAAATCGTCCTCCCTCCCCTTTCCTGGGGTGACTAGCTGAGCGGGAAGAAAGTAGGATGAGTGGGGCCGCTGCCACCACTGAGTGGGTGGTCCGGCACCAGGGGCTGGATCCTCATTAAGTCCAGCTGTGGGGGATATTTGTATTTGTATACAAATACCCCCATATATAATCTGGAACATAGAAGCAACACACATGAATCAAGCTTGAAGAAATAGACAAGCTGATGTAACCTGGAATCATTGCAACAATGTAGCAACATTTATCTTGATACCCAGATGAATTTTAATAGGAATGGAAATGGTTACCAGATTCATTCTAGAGCTAACTCTAAATGGGATAAAGGCCAGCCGAGACAAACACAGGCTTCTGATTCTTCCCAAAGGTCTATAAAGCTCTATAGGGCTCTTACATAGGTGTTCAGGTGTCAGACTTTCTGACCTGATCTATGAACAAGCAGAAAACACAAAAGCAATTCAGAGAAATGCCAGCCATATCAAGACTGAAAGGTTCTCCAGTGCCTATAGAGGATACTTTAGGATACTTTACCAGGTTAAGCAACCATAATGCTAGCAGAGGGTAAACAGACAGACAGTTAAATTAAGGTTGAGTTAAACTAAACCAAATCCTTACCCAAACAGGAAAAGAAGCAGGAATACAGCCAGCAGGTTATTGTCATTAAAGAACGCTGGTATCCGAAAAGCTGAAATTACTCCTACTGAGAGTGTAACAGGCACCAGAAAGTAAACCTGTGGAATGATTGCAATTACAGGTGATTATCATAATCCTAACACTAAACTCATTTTTATAGTCATACATGTGATTACATCTGGAGAGGATTTGACCTGTACTGTGGAGTATACACACCATATCTTTTTATACCATAACTATCATCTGTTGTTGTTTCACAGAATCACTAACATGGATGGGCCTACACAAACGTCTTTTGTCCAACTGGTTGAACACCAAAACCTGTCGACCAGAAACTAAAGTGGTTTGAGTTCAGACTGAAACTGAACCACATGGGGCTGCCAAGACTCACATCAGCTTCTGAAGGGCTAAAGGCGCAGGCCAAAGTGTGGCAGCTCTAGGAAAACTCACACAAGTTGACACCTCTCCTCACCAACTCCCTGTGCCATGAGTTTGTGGAAGTTAGTGGTGGTGACAATCTGCATGTATTCCAGGTGAATTTCCCTCCCACTCCCAGAGGAAGATCAAAGCTCAGTCATTCCTTGAGGTCTGAATGAAATATTGTTTTGGAATTTTGATATTTCAATTGTTGTTTGGCGTCCTTTCTTTCTGCAGCCAAGTGAAATGACTCGAGCACCATCTCGTTTTCTAATTAGCAGTAGTCTCAAGACTCCCCCATGTTTTCCCTTAGTCATGAACAAGGATTGCTTGTCACCAAGGCATTGCTGAAAAAGTATCAAGCTGCAACGTACTGCCACATTAGTTTCAGCCTGCTGAATATTGATTTTGGTTAGATCACTGGGATGCTTTTAAGTGGGTGATTTATAAATATGCCGTTTCACAGCATACATGGAAGTATGAAGTAAGCAGGCCTACCACAGAGAGCTTACAGACAAAGAATTCATTTGTTTACTCCTTCTGACCTAACCAACTATATGTGGTTTGTAGTTTGTTTGATAAATGAAGGTGCATTGACCAATTAGAAACGGCTTGGGAGAATCCATGTGAGAAACCTGTACAGATTTATTCAACAATGTCAAGTAAGGAAAAAATAAGGTTACAGTCCTCATAAATGCTCTCTTAACTTCTTATAACCCTCACTTCTCTCACTTAACTGCTAGGACAGACAGTCATGCCCCCCTGGGCCAAACAACAGCTGTGAACCTGTCCAGTTCCTATAACTCCCCTTATCAGGTTTACTGGCCCTTTGCAAGAGCACTGAACAGTACCTCATGGATCACGCAAAGCTTAAGGATGAATCACTAAATACACAGTGTCGGATGTAGCTTCCTGCTACAAACTGTGCTGAACTGACTAGGAAAGCAGAATGATCTAGGAGGGAGACAAAAAGTCTATCAAAATAAAAGCGTTTCTGAGCACCTCACTGGAATGTCAGTCCTTTGATGATAAAAAGCCAGAGATGGAGAAGGGTTTGGTACATCAGAACAAGGAGGAAGAGACATAAGCAGCTGAAAGAGAGGCATAAATAAGACTTGCCTCATAGATTCTGTTGTTAATGTGGGCACCTTTCTTTCACTTTATTTAACCACCAATAAATTGTATTATGCTCTGAGTAAATGTGATATGATTTGATTTATTCATTCACTCTGGATTTCTGCAACTGGGAAACTGCCCTACCCAGAGTCAGATGTTTATTTGTCTCGACCAGCATGGCTGATGCTGACTGTCAGTGGCTGTCAAGGTTTCTGAGCATCATTCCACAGAGCTGCAGTTCGAGGGTAGCACCTGGGGCTTTGTACCAAGGCACCAAAATCTAGAGGAGAATCCTAAGAAAATGAACAGTAACACCTCCTGGTCCAATTTCTTCCAATCCTTCCATCTTTCTTTGAAAGCATACGTTTTCTCTTCCTTTGAGGGGGAACCACATTTCCTCCCTCCGTCTTCCTGAACAGGTTCTCTGGCCTTTGTGTCACTCTGGTGGAGTGGCTGGGAGACAGTGCCATTTTCACCGAGTACCAAAATGGTTAATGGCAGGACTGGACGTTGGCCACGGAACCTGGGACCATTTACATGGAAGAAAATGTACTCTACCATCCAGCTACAGCAATTTCTTCACCTAATTATCTTATCTAGAATGCAGTGGGACACTGGAAATAGGCAATGTAATTCTTGTTCCTGTTTTTGAACATATCAAAACCACACAGATCTAAATAGAGCTTTGAAGCTGCTGCTAAAATACAGCATAATATCTGGGCTTTCTTCAGTCAGAATAAATCACCTGGATTCATGAAAGAGTTGCTGAGTCTCTCTAGTATAAGACAAAGACCCAGTTTATAAATAGGGATGGGGAAACCTGTCTGTTTTCATGCTGGTTATTTAGTTATTTTTCCAAACTTGATTTCAAATAAATTTATCATTTCCCCCACCCCCCAATGTTCGTACAAAAATATGGTAGATATGCATTTTTATGTACATTTATCTTTAATGACCTTGCTTTTACTAAAGCACACAATTGCAAGAAATATGTATGTATAATGTGTTTTCTGTGTCATTTTAGTAATATGTGCATTTTTATGTTCACTTTCCCTAACATATATGTCTTTATGTATATTACCTAAAGACATATATGTCTGTATGTAAATAACACAAATAATTTTTTTTTTTGAAGACAGAATGAAATATTGTCCCTCTCTAGATGTTTTGCCACTATCAGACCTAAGCACCATAGCCAGGAGAGAGGAATTATGGGATTTGTAACTGCTAGTAGTTTAACTTTATTTTATTCTCAGTTTTACTAAGTACCTTGAGTTCCCACTGAATTAAAAGGCTGATGAACAAACATGACCTAAACATGAAATAAGAGATTGCTGGAGCAGGCTCCCAAAGATATCAGGGTCTATAAAGCTGAAATTCAGCTTCAGGAGGCTGAACATTTGAATTTAGCTGCCCATGTGGGAAATAAGGATGGTTGGTTCTTTTCCCCAAGCCCAATCTCCAATCAATGTTCAATCAAAATCTTCCCTAGAGGTGTTATCCCACCTGTGGTGAAGATGATACGGGTTTTTCTTTGAAGGAAGGAAAGCAAAGAATGATTAAAACAAGGGAATTTCATTCTAGGTATGTTTTCATGCTGTGGCCTTTTTCACTGTAACTTGTGAACCTGAACATGCTAACAAAATGCAGGTTTGTCAATCTGTGAAATATTGCTTGTCCCTATAAAAATGTCTATGTTTTGAGACCCAGGAACTATTTTTTTTAAGTAACCAAGCCTCTAAAAAGAGGGAAAGCTTCCAAAAGTGGAATAATATTGGAATATTATCTATTCCAAAGTATTTTTTGAAATAGATAATATTCATGAAAGGAACAAATATGGTTGGGTATACTTTTGCAGATTTTTTGCTATGCTATTAATTCTTTTTGTAATATGAACAGAGGTTTTCTGTGTTAAAGTTTGGAAGGCAAGGTCACAGGCAGCAGCCACTACTAGCCCTTATATGAAGTCCCTGACAACATCTAGTATAGAACGACTTTTAGACCGGCCTTTTTGCCTTTGCTTCTTTGCAATTTAACCTAAAGGCAATTTTTCTGCCTACAAGTTAAAAATAAATTGAAGTCCTGACCTTAATAGCGCACTGATCTTTTATAAATGTGCTGAATGTTATGCATATGGTGCAGCTGAAAAAGAGAGGGAAGGAGGGAGGGAGGGAGAGATTCCCTATCTTGGCATATATATACTGCAATAATTCTTATTCTAAATGTTTTAAAATATCCTTACATAAAGTTAGTTTAGCCTTACAAATATAAGAATTAACACCACCAAGTTTAAGACAAAAATTGTACACCACATTTTTCTTATTTAAGAGATACAATACTTACTAGGTCATAAAAGAAGTTAGTCACCCAATAGCTTCTCACGCTGATACCTGAAATATGCTGTAGTTGTTTTGCCTTGGTTTGGTGTTCCTTTACCACATAAAGCACAAAGCTGGCTGTTGTGATGGAGTAGCCAATCAGGACAGACATGGAGACGATAATATCCAGTAAACTACTAAGCCTGGGGGAGGGGTAAACAAAATATTTGTTCACATAAATAAATACATAGGGCCGGCATCAGATTTGAGGGGTCCCTGGACAAAGCATCCTCTGATGGGCCTCCTTCTATCAGTACACCATAGTATGCCAACTTCACTGTGATGGCAGGTCTCCACACAGCACCAGACAGCTGTGTTAATTTCTCACAGTGCTTCACAACAAAGCTAGGTTGCGGGCATTGGGGGAAACTAAGAATATTCTGGATCCACCTGCTTAGACATCCAGATGTGTGTGTGTGTGTGTGTGTGTGTGTGTGTGTGTGTGTGTGTGTGTGTGTGTGTGTGTGTGTGTGTGTGTGTGTGTGTGTGTGTGTGTGTGTGTGTGTGTGTTTTAAGGGAAAATATCAAGGCAGTAGTAAGCATCGAACCTTGCCTGGAGTCTCTCTTTTATTTCAGACACACGAATCCAAAAATGTACAGAATTATTTTGATCAAGTGATCATTTTCTCCTCACTATGGGGATTGGTCACAACAATTACCCTCATAAACTGTTGCACATGCATCTTTTGAGCAGGCACTTGAGCAGCCATCAGTGTGTGCCTTAGCATAAGACATATTACAGTACAGTTTTAAATGCTACCCAATTGGTCAACAGAGAGCCAGCCAATGCCATGGCAACTGCTGGCCAAAAATTTCTATGGATGGTATCACTTCAGATTGCAGGCAGGAGGGTTTCATGTGATGCAATGCTCATTCATTTCCCCAAACCCCACAAAGTTACAAACTAAATCCTTGCAGACAGAAAATGAAAGATCACAAAGAAGCTATCACAACATAACGATTTCCCTGAAACACAGTTTCCTATTAGCAAAAATGTGTGCATTTTGCTTTCAACCATATAAGCTCCTACCTGCAGTCTGAAGTGATACAGCACAGGGACAAATGTAACATCTCAGTTAGAATTAGGTACATGAGGCCACTGCAAATCATCTTTCACCCTGTGTATAGTGCTGTATTAATATTGATTAATACAGAAAAACTGTCTTGAATCTGGCTCAAAGCCAATTTGGAATTCTTTCCTCACCCCTATAAGGACCACAAGAAACAGTTCTCGTATGTGTTTGATCTCTTATGCTGCATTGTTATCATGACAGATAACAAGAGGCCTTGTGCAGAGCACTAAGGCATCCAAATGTTGTTGGACTACATCCCCCCAGCTGGTGTAGCCAGCGCAGACAATTGCAAGAGATTATGGGAGTTGCAATCTTGCAGGGTCACACATTCTCCACCCCTGGCCTGACCTAAAGAATCCTTTCCTTTCTTTTCCTTTCCTTCTTTACTGCTACAATTATACTACACGGCTCCCTATTAAATATGGCAGTGAATGACCCATCTGGATACAGTGTCTGAAATCCTGTGGTGCAATTACATAAATGATTTAACTTTTCAAAGCACATTGATGTACATTAAGAAATCAACATAGACATTGTATTCTCGAAGACAACATAGCCATTATCTGTTGCATACTGAATCACAGTACTTCTCATGCAACAAATAGTGTTCATGCTGATTTCTTAACTTAAGGCATTTTGCCTCTGAAAGCTACATGCTTTCCATAACTGTCCAACAGGATTTCAGCCAATGCAACCAAGTCCTGATTGCTTCAGTTCAGACTGATCTAGATTACACATGGTCCAGTGAAATATGGGTGGTCCTCCTTCAGCTTTATGGAAAGAGACATGATGTGGTCAGTGTCTTACATGGCTTGTTCTTGACTCTCTCCACCAGGATAAGGATGAGCAACAACAGAAATGCCTACAACAACAAAAAGCACACTTAAGAGTTTTGCTTAATTCACAACTGAATATAGCTGTAAGCTGAAGAAGAGAGAGGCTCACATAAGACTTGTTATCTCTACCACTTGAGAGTGGGATAGAAAAGCAATTGGAGCTAAATGATTCAGCAGTTATGAGTGATGTTGGGTTGATAAAGAATGGCATTCTGGAGCAGAACTTGATAAACTGAAAGAGCACTGTGTATGTAGACTACTGAGAGGTATGATGGATTGTACAGTATACCCGTGTACAGGGCAAACAACAGTTGGGCAGGTATAGAAGCCAAAAATACTACAAAGCCAGCCAGGTTGGATAAAAGAAAGAAAATATGCCTTATAGAGCCTCATGGCACAGTGGTTAAACTGTAGTACCGCAGCCAAAACTCTGCTTATGGTCCAGCATTCAGTACCAACGGATCTGACAACCTGCTCAAGGTTCACTCAGTTTTCCATCCTTCCAAGGTCAATAAAATAAGTACCCAGCTTGCTGGGAGAGGGGGGGCAATGTGTAGCCTGTATAATTTTTAAAAAGTAAACTGCTCAGAGAGTGCTTTAAGCACTATTGTGTGGTATACAAGCAGCACACTTTGCTTTTTTAAAAACCAATTTTCATTGGGTAAGGGAATGCTTTTTTTTAAATGACACAAATTAAACTACTGGGGCAGGTTCTAAGCAGGTAAACTAGTAGTCCAGCTGATGTTATTTGCAAAGAGGGCACCCTGATCATCCAGGCTCCTTTCCTTCTCAACTTAGAAAGAGATTTGAGGGGGGGATTAATTGATTTTATTCTCATTTTGGGCCACATGGAAGCTTTGCTACCAACATCCAGCTGAACAGTCAAACTGGATAATACATTTAGAATGTAAATATTCCCTCAAGGGGTAGACGACATCTCTTTGTGAAATTCCTAACTATTTTAACTTCTGTTTAGTGTACTTGATTTTGTGATTGGTAACTGGAAGATGAACATGGGCTTAATTTGCAAGTCTAATTTCCAAGGCATACATCTCTACAGGAATCCCACTGTGGGATGGAAAACAAGTTAATCACTATGTATATGCATTCCCCTTAAGCAATAGCTTGATCCTGAATTTTGCAAAAGACTCCTGAATTATTGAAATCATCATAATGCCCAGTATTAAGAGTGCCTATATTGTGGCAGATTCTGAGCAGCCGGTACTCAAAAACTGTCATTTGGGTATAGATTAAGGCAGGAATAAACTCCAGAAATACAGATCGGGGAATCACTTGAAATATTTTGAAATTTCTCTAGTGTTTATATTTTATTTACACTCATTGGGACTACCTAGCATTTGTGTTTTAGCAGTGTCCTTGTTCCACATAGATCTATCTTATTTTCTTTTCTTGGGAAGCTCTTTTAAAATAGGTTGCCAAACTATTCCTACATGTTAATAAACTAGATTACAGCATGAATTACTTTTAAAAAGACTAGTAAAGTGTTGCTGACTGCCAATTCTTTTTAAAAAAAGTCCTCATTAACTCAGATGTTTCCCATCCCATCAATTAATGAATTGCCTCTCCCCAGCCACCCTGTTTTTATCAATATTGAATACATAACTAAGAAAGCATACAACCTTCCCACCCATCAAAAATAAAGGATATACAGTTTGATTGAGCTGCTAATGCTCCTTTGCTATGAAGAATTTTTTTCTTTACTGCAGCTTAGGTTAGAAGTCAAAATTTCCATTTCAATACCTATTTTTCAAGGCTTGGGAGAGGAAGAGGCACAATATACATCAGTCCAAAGCCATTATGATTTGCTTAGTGACAGTGTAAAAAAGCTCTTTTTATGTGCCTTTTTAAATACATGAAACCTAAGTCAGACCTCAAAAGCAGGATTGCCACCTATTTCAAATTGCTAAAATGACAGCAAACTTTTATATGGCCATTTCAATGGTTCTTAAGCTGTCATTTCATTTGTCAAAGCCATAGATGGCTTGGGTTGCCTGACAGGTGCTCTAAAGACCTTTCCATCAATTCTGCCTCCAGCCAGGTTACACTGCCTCAGTCCTCACTCAATTTACAAGTTCATTGCATTTACCAGCCCTCAGTGCTTAGATATGTTTAAAAGAGAGGACTGGAAATAGTGATTGCCGGATCACAGAATGTGAGACTTGGAAGAATTTTTTAATAATTAGTTTTGTCTCCAACAACATAGAGCAAGATTGGAAAACATGTAGAAGAAAAGCGTAACAGAGGCCCTGAAAAGTCTTAAGGGTTGGATAAGCCATTTAATGCTTTCACGCTGATCATTCTCAATGGGAAGAAATGAAAGCATTATGCTCTGCCATGGCACAATGTATCAGGCACGGCTGAAAACAAAAGCCTCGTGATGTCGTGGTTGCCAAATGATGCCGCCAAGGTCTCCCGAGTACCTACCGTATCCAGCTGACTTTTCTTTTGGCAAGTTAGCACGGAGTATGAAGTTATTCAGGCTGTTCAGGTAGGCTGGGAGGCTGTGATAACCTTCCGGATTATACCAGACCTGGAGATTAAAAACAACAGGGTTTTTTTTAAATGCTCTTTTTGGTTATTAGGAAGAGAAAGTTCTTCACCAAATTCCTAAGTGTAGATGTGCACTGTTCACCCACTATGTATACGGGTCAGCATATTTTTTACACATATAGTACTCCGACCCCCATCAGGCTTTCACAAGGTACATGTGGAAAGAGCTGTTTTCAGCTTTCCACAAATCTAGGGAAGGTTTGCCTGAATGTGGGATAGAACAAGTTCCAAAGACTGAGGAAGGAAAATCTCGATCCTAGGCAGCATTAAGCACATTATACTGCAAATTATTGGCTTAATTGTTTTTAATATATAATTTTGTATGGCATTTTAAGCTGTTATTATTGCATGGTTTTAATATATTGACTGTCGTAGCACTTTGCGAATCAGATCTTTGTTGTTGAATTCACAGGTCAATGGTACTGAGTGAATATGATTTACGTGCATATTTTTTTATTCTGGAAATGGAAGCCCCAAGGAACTGGAGGCTTTGGGTGAGAGACCAGAATGTGCTATCGAGTTGCATCTGACTTATTGTGATCCTAGAAGAACTTTTTGAGACATTTAAGGAGTGGTTTTACCAGTACCAACCCTGTTCCCAGTGAGTTTCCATGGCTGAGTACAGATTTCAAAGCCAGGATCCCTGAATCTTAGACCATCCCCTTATCCACTCTACTGCAGTGGTTACTCTTTCTGCCATAGTTCTAATATTAACCCCTACACACACTTATTTGAAGTGTTACTTCAAGGGAAGCTTCTACCAGGGCAAATGGAGGCTTCCCAGAAATGGAAGGAGCAGCTTCAGAGAAAAGACTGGAGAAAGAGTTAAGCCCCACTTTCCATAGTCCTGATGTTGCTAACTCTTTCCCAAGGCTATTGTTTATCCCCACCACCACCACCACCAAGTGTATGTTATTGACATTCATCCTATTTGGCCTACAAAGTGTGTTCCTAGTTAGGAATCCAGGTATCAGTCCTTCTTGACCAAGAGCCAAGCTCATTTATTTGGCTCCCTGTTCTAAACTGGCTGTCATATATTTAAAGGGCATACATTATTTCCCTCAACACATCATCATAGTGGCAGCTTGCCAGATTCTGAGTTACAAGCCCTTCAAGTTACAAGAGGTGCAACAACAATAGAGATTCCTGTTTAAAAATGTTCTTGGTGCATTAGACTCCTATAGCTGGCAGGGTCTGGAAAGCAAATTCTTGATAGATTGATGAGATGTGTGGATAGCTGAAAGAACTATCAATATAGAGAGATAGGAGACACACAACAACAACATTGTTCAACTCATCAACAAACCACATCACGCACACCAGATGTGAACATTCATATAGCAAGTAACAATGGCAGCAAATTAGGACAACATGAATTTTCCTCCATAGTTTCAAACTGGTTTCACTGGGTGAACATTTAGAATTATTTTGTGTTTGCTTTTAATAGGGTTGAATGCTAAAATATGAATATTTCTTTATATATTCCTACTTTCAAGAACTTTGGTGTTTTGGATAAGTATTCTCTGCTGTTTCAATATGCCTCTTTTAGCCTATATGTTCTTTTATTTTGGATTCAAATATGAGTTAAGTTCTTGTCTGTGACTTTTATAGCTCAAAGCTTACAACTGAAACTTAATTATAAATTGATTTAAGTTCTGCCTGCAACTTAAGTTTTATTTTTAAAATGTACTCTTGTTTGTAAATTTTAATAGGTGTAAGAATTTTGGATGGCAATCACACCTGCAACTTTTCACAAATTGAAAGGATGGGCATATGTTTAAGTATTTGTGCCCATAGTTTTCCATAGCTGTGAGATTTTCAGATGTTTTCAATATTTTGGATATATTTTGTGCATATTTACCATAGAAGCAATGTAGAAATAAAGCTTGCAGACACGCTTATGTTGCCTGGAATCACTGCAACAATGAAAAGACCTATACCTTTGCATTCAGATGAATTTTGATATGATTGCAAATGATTGCCTGATTTCATTCTGGAATTAACCTTGAACTAGGATAAATGGCAGTGATGATGAACAAAAGCTTCTGATTTTTCCCTAGAGGTCTATAAAGTTCTGTAGGGTTCCTGGGAAATTGTTCAGGTGTCAGACTCCCTGATCTAACAACCAAATAGCTACTCTTTTGGGCCCTGACATTATTAAACAGAACAGGGACAATAGTTTCCGTTTGAAGGTTCACTGGATCAGTCACTATCCCTTACATTAGCTGACATCAAAGTGCTTTTGTAAAAAATGAAATGAATGCTGATATTTGGAGCAAATAAGAGGCAAGACTGGGTTTAGGACTATAATCCTAAACATATTTTCTGAAAAACAAATCATACTGAAATCAATAAGACTCACAACTAACTGAATAAATATTTGCAGGATTGGCCTGAAAACCTAAAAGCTGGCTTAGCTGGGTGTTTAGTTCACTATGCACATTGCTTGCTTTGTTACCTGTTTCAATATGTAGTGCAAACAGTGGACTGGAGGAACTAAAAATCTACAAAACTATCTCTGAACTTTTCACCCTGCTTGCCCCCACTAGGAAACTCAGAGGTAACCCCTTTTGTCATTGGGTCTACTCTAGTGTGCACTTAGCACATATTCTAAGGAAGAAATAGTAATACAAGAAAGTCCTATAATGGAATACTCAAAGCTTAGTCCCATTTATTTCAATTAGGTTTACTTTCACGTAAGAGCCTATGTGAATGGAGCTATAATCCAGAGCCACTGTAAAACAAGGAAGGGAATCTTCATTTAAAAATATACTGCAACATAGAAAAAGACTATAAACATGAAATACATGTTTTCATGAAGCTACTTTCAGAATAGAGCGCCATGGTGGTGACTGTTATACCTTAACATAAATTTCTAGTACTTTGACAGCCTTTTTTGTGTTATGTTTCCTGTGTTATAGACTGCAACTATACACCCCTTTACAGAATGATTTTTATTTGTTATAAAAATTTTATTGCTACAAGGGAAAAAGTGGCAGACACAAAAACCTTTTCTATAAGAACAGGCCAACTGTAGTGAAGGAGACCCCACTCAATTTCACAAAAGGGAAGGTGGTGTTGTTCCTTCTTTTTAGATTTTAAAAACACAAGGGAAAATCTGCTGGTTCCAACATTTAGTAAAGAGGCAGAGGAAGGAGAAAAAAGGATGTTGGATAAAAACGGAGGAGTGAAGCTGAAACTAATTGCAATTTAGTATTCAATGGACTTCTTTATTGTGACCGCCTCCTCATACGTCACAGAGGGGACGCCACTTCACACTTTCTTTCTCTTAACATGCTGCCACCAACCACACACATATATCTGACTCCTCAGACAAAGGTATGGATTTTAAAAATAAAAATTATTGTTTATTGGTACAACTTAATATATAATAAATCAATATATGAACTGAATAAGTCAATCATTAAAACAAAGAATCCCTTCAGTCACTCTATCACTCAGACCTTGTCTAACACAGTACTTCATAACATACATGCCCTAACTCAAACTGAAACTCTCCTTCTCTGGTTCCTATCTCTCTCTTCTCATCTTAGTTCCTTTCCCCTCACATCATTCACTCCTCACTTATATACATAGCTCCACCTCCAGGAGTCCCACCTCCTGCCCTGCTATAGGCAGATAAACTCCAGCCATAGCAGTGACAGGCAGGTGACATCATCACAGCCGTCACAATGACTATATGCAATGGTAAGGAGTTTGATTGTATTTTTTTCTGAAATAATTCAATATGCTTTTTGCTATACTGAAACAGAAAGAACAATGTCCCTGCCTTATGGTTGCGTTAATTAGCCTCCCCTATTTTACATTAAGTGCCTGTTAACTATTCTAAGAGTCATAGTAGTGTAGGGTATAGAGTATTGGACCAGGACTCAGGAGACCTTGGTCAAAATCCCCATAGAAACTACCCTTTTTGCCTGAAAACAAGACCTAACCTGAAAATACGCCCTAAGATGATTTTTCAGGATGCTAATAATATAAACTCTACCCCCAAAATAAGCCCCAATTAAGTGAAACCCCGCCCTCCACCATTGTGCAGCAAACAGAAGAAGATGACATGACTGTATTTGAATAAATGTAGATGGTTGTGTACATGAAAAATAGATACACATGTATTCCAGGAGCAGCTTGGAACATTTTGCTGCTTGAAGCAAAGGACAAGAACACATCCCATTCCAGGTCCACAAAAGGAGACTGACTACACCAGCAGCTGAATCCTCCTTTTATCATGCTGGTGATGAGTTACAATATTTTCCATTACATCTGAGATGGATAACTTAGGGCACACAGAAGACTCAGATATACTCAGGGAGAATAACCGGGGAGAATATACCCACAAGCCAGTAGCATCTACCACCATAGGTGGCCGCCTAATGAAAGATCTGGCCCACAGTAAAGCTCTTAAGTTTTCTGAGGTCACCCACCAGTCCAATGGAGCCCACCAGGAGGAAATTAGAGGTGTAGCCATACCTTCTATTTCACAAGGCTCAGCAACAGGCATAAAGAAACATCCTGATGCTGGAGGTCATCTGTAGCCTTGCTTACGAGTAACCTCCACGAATCTATTTCATCTCCTTTTGAAGCTATCTAGATTAGCAGCCAACATTACATCTCATGACAGTAAATGTATGCACAGTGTGATCTTTTATCTATTGTGTGCCCCACGTCCAGGTTCATGATCCTGGATTGTATTAATATGTGCACTATGGTGTGCAGATGATAGGGTTTTTTAGAGGATGGGCAACATGTGAAAGACACCTAAATCCCTTTCAGAAACACCATAATTGTATCTTACTTGGGTTGCTGGTAAAGTTCTAGCTTTTTTACAATCATACCACTAGTTTTAACTGGACATTCTCATAAAGACACCAACCGTTAAATGGCACAAATGTCTTTGCCATGTGTACAGCAACAATATACATCTCCTATACCTTACCTTAGTGATTGTTCTGTTAGCAGGCACTGGCGTTATGTCAAACTGGAGATCACTTGTCAACGGCAGCCCAAAACTCCACCCGCCGTATCTGGATAGAAAGAATAAAATGTCGGACAATGATATCAGCCTCCACCATGTAAATTTACACCAACATTTTTATGGATATTTTAGCTATATCCTAAAATATGTAGACACAGAGCACTTGGAAGCTACATTTAATGATGCAGCAGCTGAAGATAGTATTATAAAATATTTTTATGTTTACTGGAAGAGAGTCAAATGATGAAGACAAGATTATTAAGATGACTCCTGTTTTTGTATTCAGCTTCCATGATATGCGATTTGCACATCAGGGGGCAGCATGATTATACTCATTGGCTGCCCTCTCTTTGTTGTGTTTCCATCATTTGTCATCATGTGTTAGTGAGTGAATGTTTGCAGTCCCAGCAAAGATGACCCAGCTCAGTGTTTCCAGGTATGGAGCATCATGGGTAGAAGAATTAATGGTGGTGCAAGGCTACAAAGAGGAGGAAACAGAATAAAAGCAGTACCTCTTCTGCACAAAGTCCTTGGCAGTAAGGAGAAGGTAAGTCTCTACATCATGCCCAGTGAGATTGTAAATGGTCCGTGAGAGGAAAGTCTTCTTGTGAGGTGGGGAAAAGTTGATTTTTGGACAAGTCTAGAAAGAAAAAAAAAAAACCAAATTTTTAAAAATAAAAATATTCTTGTGACTAAAAACTACACCGTTCTAGCAAGTAAATTGTGCAATATAAACTTTTTTATTTTCTCCAGACATCTTCTCGGTCTAACATGCACTGAGATCAATAATACAAGAAAATGTTTTTTAAAACATTGTATTTTCAATTACCACCTATTTGGTGCTTCTTTTTTGACAAGAATATGTGCATCTATGTTGTTTGCTTTCAGCCAGGTGCTTGCTCTTCTGTGTTGGTGCAGGTGAGAAAACTACTAACATTGATGCTTAAATTAGACTTTTGACACAAACACTGGATTTCCTGCAACTGACTTAGTCTGGGCTCCAGGACTGTACTGTAAACACTGCTTATATATGCAGTCTTACTAATCACGGGAACTGCAGTGTGTTCTCATCACATAATCCACTTTACTTCCTCTTTTGTGCTCTCCCTTTCACTGAGTGAGAAACATGGACACACATGTTCAGTAAAGATCAAAAGGTCTCCAAGGGCTTCTCCTGCAACACAAACAGCACCTTTAGGGATCTTGCACCGTGGCAGGGACGGAAATAGTTACATCCCTCTCCCTCACCCTTCAGAAGCTGCTAAAGCATCCTGACCTTGCTATTTATGTAACAAATAATGTGCATATTAACTGCATCCATACAATTAACTTGACAACTAGTTTGGCTTGAAGGCACCCATCTGGCACAAGGTAACCTGTATTTTTGAGACAAGGCAGCTACCTCTTTACGTCTTTAAAATCGTTTTATGCTACCAAAAAGAGGTAAAACTGAAGGAATATGGGAGGAAGGGTGATACTGTATTTTCTCCTCTCCACCAGCCAGAACTATGCATCTATTGTAATGTCATGTACACTGTGAAGTATCTGAGTGATATTTGGTCACTTAATATTCTCAGAAGCCATATCTGTTGCCTTTTGACCAAGAGTGGCTCTGAGCAGGAAGGCAACTTCATCCCAAACTTCGGCTAAGTTAAAGCTGAAGATTAATCTTGAAGGCATTAAGAGTCCAAATCTTATCTTATGAAACCTTTATGGCAAATATTTCCTGTTCAATTACAGTATTTTCTTTTCTCACATATAATATGGAGGTACAGATTTACCTACCTCGCACAAGAGCAATGAGATTAAATGCTGTGCTCCTGGGCATATTATGGAATAACTACAATAGAAATACATAATGTTGGGGTGTGTATGTGTTCTGTGCCATCAAGCCAGAACTGAGTTCTAGGAACCCTTATAGGGCTTTCAAGGTAAGTGAGATTTTAAGGAGTGGTTTTACCAGTTTGACTCTCCCAGTGAGTTTCCATGTCACAGCGGGGATTTGAACCCTGTTCTCCAGAATCCTAGTCCATTACTCTTTCCACTACACCACACTCAGAGTGTTGGCAGGAGGTTGAAATCCTTGACTTCAGTGGAATTTAAACTAACTGCAAAATAATCCAATGCACAATTGCTTTGTCATGCATTCCATGGAACATTATGGGATTGATTTCAGAGTACAGATGCATAGGATGGATTAGCAAAGCAAGTGACCTCCATGAACTCCAATGTGGCTTGTTTATGGGTAAAACCATATGTTGTACAACAGGCATCATAACAGGGATCTGACAGGTTCATGGGTGTGACTAGGGAAGACTGAAAGCACAGTTCTACATTCAGTCACACGGTCAGTGACAGATAGCAGATGGTGACTCCTGTCAGGAGTTTATCAAAAGTGGATTAGAACACACAGTTCAGTGGTATGCTGTGTATGTTCAAATCTGCAGCCCCTGGAGCTATCCATTCCCTCATAGAACAAGTTCTCTGGAACCTAGGTTCTTATCCTGTGGTCTGTGGACCCCCGGGGAGGGGCCACCATGTACTCATAGGGGGTCCACAAAGGCTTGAAGAAATGTTATGATGAATGAAAGCAAGAAAGCAAAAGAAATGTAGAACAAAATCTTAGTTTCCCTTGCTTGTTTGTGTAAAACTTGGCTTTTCTAACCTACCACTTCCATTAAAATCAAACAGAAGTAAAAAAAAATGGTTATGAACATTTAAAAGTTTAATAGCAACTCTGTTTTATTTTTCTGCACACGGTAAGAACATGCAAGTGAATGATGCTGAGTGACTGAGAGACAGCATGTGACATTCCTTGCTACTGTACAGATAATCAGAAGCCACAGGAAGAGAGGGTCAATCAGAGTGTTCATACAGACTTCGTGATTGTTTTTCTTCTTTGAGTTCTACTAATAAAAACATTTGGTTATTGTCGGCTAAAGTGACTTTTCAGTATTATCATAGTGAATTTTATAACAATACATTTTGGCTGAGCTGCAAAAAAATATTTCTACTTATACTAATATAATCATTTAAGCTCCTTTTTTCCTCCTCTCCTACATGCAGTATTTGTAGTAATCCCCAGCCTCCAATTTTTCATGGTAAATATAATCTGTCCAGATCATTTTTGGGATGTAGTGTGTGATGCATGTTCATTAGTTTCCACGTTTTTCAATCCAGTTCTCCTAACTCATTTTGGGTCCAATCTATTATTCCAGCTGGGTATCTAATGACTGGAACGGCCCATGTGGCTTTGATTGCATTTCCACCATTCAATTCTGATTTTAAGATTTTTTGCAGTCTTTTGATATACCCCTTTTGGTCAGATATCTAATATTTGTGTGCAGGATGTTAGCTACTTCTAATATTCCAAGGTATTTATAATTTTCAGCACTTGGTAGGGATTTTATAATATCATCATTTTTCAACTCTATTCAATCTAATTTTTGGATCTTGCCACGGTGTATAGACAGAGCTACACATTTGTCATTTCCAAATTTCATTTGTACATCTTTACTAAATATTTGCATTGTGTTTAGCAGTGATTCTATCTCTGTGGAACTTTTTCCATATAGTTTTAGGTCACCCATGATGGTTGATTTTTTCCTGCTTGTTCTGAAATATGGTAGCCCAATCCAGTTTTATTTAAGATTATTGACATGGGGATTAGTGAGATGGCAAAGAGTAGTGGTGATAAAGAACCCCCTTGAAATCTTCCTCCCGATGCTAACATCCCAAATTTCTTCAGTTGTTGTTGTAAATTTTTATGGAATCACTCCAATAAAAATATTATAATAGGCCTTGTGCATTAACTAATTTCTCCCTTCTCTTCAAATCTGAAGACCCTTCATGAGAAATTTAAATACATATTTGATGCACTTCAGGGTTTTAAATCTTGAGGTAAGTCTTGGTGGTCCGCGGCAGCAAAAGATATGGTAAAGAAAAGGTTAAGAATCACAGCTCTAGAACAATAAATCCCTGATATTTGTTTCATATGTGTCTCCTCTCATTGAGTTGTAATTTTACGTTACCTGTCTGTTGCCGGTGCAGTTGCAGGCAGAATACTGAGCGCTCTGGTTCCCACTGAACACCCACTCATCAGGCACGTCTTTCTTGAAACATGCTCTGAAAGCAAGCAGATTTAACACTGACATTTCCTGCAAGCAGGTATAGAGATGACACACAGTAATATGGTGGCAGATTCCCATTTAATGCAGGGCACTTGGCAGGCGACCACCTTTATTTATTGATTCTCCCATGAGCTCACAACAAATCCTGCTTGCTTCAAGGCGAGCTAAATTCTCTCAGTCCTGCTTGATTCTTAATGGTTCTGCCTATCGGTCTGTCAATCTCTTTTAAGTTGTTGAATTGTGATATTGATTGGAATGGTCTAATGAGACCTGCTTCAAATTCCTTAGAAAGACGCGCAAGGAATTAACATCGAAATAACAGAATTATTTTGGAAGCAAAAGGGAGCCCAGTGCCCTGGGGTATTGCAAGGGCAAAGCATTAATTGGATAATCCTGTGATACTTGATTAATCATGTACAGTTTGCACAAATGCTTCCCCAAGCAACATAGGTTGTCCAAAAATAATCTGCAGCTGATTTGCAACTATACACAGCTCACCCGGCTGGGATGACAGGTGTGTGGCTCAACTTCAATGAACACCCATTCAAATTTTCCTCATAAGCAAGTGAATTTAGTTTGGACAGATATTGGTCAAGGGATTCTGGAAGCTGTGGTTTAAAAAAAGGGAATGTTTACAGTGCTTGGACTGTAGCTAAGGGGTGACTACATTGACAAATAATATGGAAAATGCTCTGGAACTGACGTACAGGTCAATGCAAATCACCCTGATGTTTTCCCTCCAAACCCATACTTTTTTTAAACCTCCTTGGCTGGGGCTTCTACTTTTTTGGAATATTATGCCAGTGTACTTCCAAGTTCAAGGTGCTACTATTGACATTCAAAGCCATAAATGGTTTGAGAGCTCTCTCCTTGTCAGCGTGCCTCTCCCTCAGACTGACTCCCCATCCCACCAGTACTTCCCAAGCAACATTGCTATCGGTGGCCACTCCAAGGGAGGCCTGGAAATCCACTACTAGGAACTGGGGTTTCTCAGTGGTGGCTGTCATGCTATGGAACTCTCTTCCTGTGGAAATGTGTCCGGCCCCCAACCCTCCTTGGCTTCAGGAAAAAGTAAAATAAAGACCTGGCTCTTTATTCAGGTTTTTCATACTCCTGCCCCTGTTTAATTTAATTAATTTTTAAGTCTCTCTAATTTTTGATGACCTGTGTTTTTATGGCTGATCATTTTTCTGTCACCATTGTGTGTCTTATTATAGGTTTAATTTAAGCTGGGGTTTTGTCTGCTTTTTGGTTTAATGTCTTGGTTGTTGTTTATTATTGAATCTTGGTTTGTGTTGTGGATCCTTTTATTGTAAACCACCCAGAATTAAATAAATAATTTTTAAAAAATATTTTTACTCTGCCTTTCTCCTTAAAAGGACCCAATGCATTCAAAGTGGTTCAGGCAACGTAATCACTTGCGCCCGTGCAAAAATGTATGTGCAGGGATGCTGGTGGTTCGCAGGGTGAGGACAGAGGAAGCGAAGGAGCACTTGCAAGGGTCGGATCACCTCAACTGAGCACTCCTTTTCTCACAACTATTTCTATCTTTTATTAAAAGGCTTGGTGCCAGTGCTAGGACAAAGTTGCACTAGAACATCTAGGAGACGAAAACCTGCCAGCACAATTATTCTGTCAGCTAAAATCTGCAGACTGAAAAAAGAGGGATAGCAAAAGAGCCAGGGTCAGAAAGGAGCCAATTTATGTTCAGTCCAGTCCTCCTCCAGCCCAAGGACACAGCCACAGTGCTGTCACAAACTGAGGCCAGAGTTAAGGGTACTCCTAAGTAATTCTCAGTAATCTTCGACTGGGAAGAATCCAGCACAGCTTCAATTGCTTAGAGATACTTTAGCTGCCCCCTGTCCCCTTTGGCCAATTAGGACAGCACTTGTATTGAAGTAAATATATATGAGAGTTAATGTTTGTTTAAGTATAGTTGACATTGGTGGGCTTACATCTATGTAAACGGGCACAGGACTGTCAACATTTTGGTGCAAATTATTTTCTCTGCATCCAGGTGCCAACCACATTTTCTTGGAAATGATTTTAGGGAAATTACTCAAATATGACTGTTTCCACAGCAGCCACAACAAATGCAAGACTGTCTAAAAACTGCACTGTTTCAACATCTGACAGTTTCTTACTTGTTTCAGTGTGAGCCCTGGGAATTTGTACCCCTGTATATGATCAAAGGATGTCCTTAACACCTACTAACTCGTACTTTTTTTTGTCTCTTCCCTTCCCATAATAAGAAATTAAAAGGAGAAAAAAGCACTACTTACAAATTACTTTCATTTAAGCATATATTATCTGCTCCAGGGAAAGAAAGCAGTGCAGCTACCAAAGCACGGGTGGTTTCATTGTAATTTCTAGGATTTAAAATACACACCAAAAATAGTTAGCTGTACTTTCATGAAAGACAGATTAGATAATGCATATCATATAAATTGAACAAAGTCAGCAAAGTAAAACATTATTCTATGCCCCAGTGCAGTAAAGCAAGAGGTATTCTAGCAGTCTTTCACCCTAAACAGAGTTGCATAAGTTTCCAGTTTTAGCACAAAATATAGGAGTGTTACTTTGCATATGATCACAGTGTTGCTCTGTGTTCAAATTTTGCCAGAGAAAACTGTTGACTGGGGCCCTAAAAGGTAAGTAATAAGGAGCAATTCTCCAGTTACTTACCTTATATAAGGAGATGCCTGTGAAACCAACAGTGGCCAGAATCCTATTGCTTACATACACCAGTGTTAAATGCAATGGCATAAATGCAGCAGGGAATCACCAGTCATGGAGGAGCAGCTGCTGGAACTGCTGATTGCCTGCCAAGTCACATGGCTGGCGCACAGTGAGGAATACTCCTTAAGTGGTGGTAATTTGCTGCTGTATTTATGCCAGTATTATTTAAGAGTCAAGTTTCAAAGGAGAACCACCTAATTTCATTTCACAGCCCTGCTATCCCACAATGTCTTTGTTCCAAGAGGACATTTCTGTCTTTGGGCACAGTCCAGAAAATGCATTCGTCGTGTACCGGAGTCACTCTGTTCCTCTACAAGCAATTTCCAGAGGAGAATCCCCAAACTACAATTTGGGTTCCAATTTGGTTGGTATTGAAAAAGCAATCTGGGAGTGCGGCGCAATGAATTTGTTGATAGGGAAATTTATTGCAAGGGAAGTACGTACAGAGCAGAAGCAGTTTTTCTATCATCGCGTCTCATGCCGAACCTCAAAACGGTTTTTCTGAATAGTTTTTGTAATTCAGAGGAATATAAAGCAGCAAGAGAAAATTCGCTCGGCATTCACACACAGTGGAATCAAACCTTTAATATTTTGTGGCTTCAAATCAACCGAATGACGTAGCTGAAACATTGCTATGTTTGATGGGGTGTGGCTACCCGGATTGTTTTTAGGAGTTCCTCATCAACTTGAAGTAAGCCTCCCATCAGAGAGGGAGAGAGAATTTGCCATCAAAGGGAGCCCTAGGTTTGTACCTATAGATGTCAGAAGCAGGGTGAGGTTGGGCAAGCACCAAGTAAGTTACAGCAGCATTCTGTATCGACGGAGGTGGAAGTGGCCACATTTCTTTTTTGGTTTTTAACCCCTCCCCACCCAGTTCCTATTTCCAGCACAGCTCTTTACCATATTGCCAGAAAAGAATGTTCTTTCCCCCCCTAGACAAAGTCTAGGAAATGCTTGTTCACCCACACCAGATCTGCCATGCCACCTTAATAATGGAAAAGAAATATTCACCCAAAGAAGTCTGCCTGGCCAGAGGAGCCATACAGGGATGGAGAGAGGTGGAGTGCTGGGTATTCTGCCACTTTAGTCCTCAGAGTGCCAAGGCCCATGGCGGCCACCACAAAGAGCACAGGAAGGATAACTTGAGCAATGAAACCCTTCACGTTGCGCCGAGTGTGATGGAATCGCTTAATGAGCAAGGCGGTGGCCTTCCTGAGCAGGAGGGAGCTGTTTGGCTTCTTTGTCCTAAACAGTGCTTGGTCTGTGGATCAAAAAGGAAACAAGACAGGATGGCTTATAAATATCAAGATTTTCAATTCTCCTGCCCTCTGCTAAGCAGAGGACGTGATAAAGTTGCCAACGTCCTGAAGGGACTATACTCCAAATCCTTGACAACTTCTTGGTGCATTGAACAGTTATGTGAGTGTCCTTTTACAGAGATTCTCACAGAAGTTACAGGATCAACCGAATATGTATTCTACAGGTTTTTGCTTGTTTTTTTTAAAAAAAACCACAAATGCTTTCAATTTGCATTCTGATTCCTACATGGCACACAGGACCTCATGACAAATTACGGGCTGCGCAGGGGAGGTACACTCCGCCTAAGAGGCTGTTTCGCCTACTCTTTGAAGCACTGAAAGGATAGATAGGCTGGTGCACTCTTAAAGACAACAACCAGACAGCGTCTTTGCTAGAGTGCACCAGCCCATCCCAGAGTGTTTCTACCTACACCTTTCTGTCCTCTGTCAAGGGGCTTCTACTTTTCTGGCATGAGTAGGATCGGTCTGGTTTGAATTGCTCCCAACATGTGTGTTCACTGGAACCACTCTAAAGCAAGCCTCGCCCCCCCCCCCCCAGTTTTCCCAATATCATTCAACAGCTTAATAATCAAGCCCCTTCAGGATGTTGGCAACTTTATCATTTCCTCTGCTTAGCAGAGGGCAGGAGAATTGAATATGCACTACATCAGAGAGAGAAAGAGAGAGAGAGGGAGGGAGGGAGGGAGAGAGTCTAAGGTGGTAGCTTATATACAGTTAACATTTTTTTTTCACTTCCTCTGCCCTCTGCCAAGCAGGGGAAGTAATTAATTTGCCAATATCCTAAAGTGGCTTGCTTATAAAGCCACTCAATATTGGCAGGAGCCATTGCCATTTGAATCATTCTAATAAGCCCAACCATTCCCAAGTGACCCACACCAGCTTGCTCCCTGCTGTTAGTGTAGCCATACCCTGAGGCATAGAGTACTGGTGCATAGAAACCACCTACCATGTTGTAAAACACTTCTTTTCCCAAGAGTTGTTCCCCAGCATTGGAGATTTGTGCAAAATCACTACCCTAGGAGGATATGAAATGTCCTGGGTCCACAGTCCTATGCCAGATTACCCTTCACAATGCCTTCACAAAGCAATTCCCACCCACTTGTTCATTAGCTTATATAAACCATAGTATCCTGGGAGATGTGATCAAGTTAGTGTATATAGGTTTGTTTATTTATACGTACTGTTCAATTTATATCTTTAATGTCTTTCACACTTGCAGGACCCAAGGAGAAATAGAATATTAGTTTTAAACATGGAAATATGAGTTTAAAAACTCACAATAAATGTGTGGCCCAGCACCACCCACCAGCCCTAGTCAGCTTAGCCAATGGTGGGGGATGCTGGGACAAAATACAGGTCGAAGGACTTTAATATTCTGATCTACTTAGGAACCTTAAAATTGCAGGTATGGTTATTTTTCCCGGGTATAAATGTTCAACATTTATGGATTAAATTTGTAATAAACCATACTTATGATTTCTAATAAAACTAAGACATGGCACTATATAAGTCATGAATGGTACAGAGCAAGCTGCACTTACAAGATAACAGTAATGGCAGCTACTCATGCAAGATTTTTCTGCCTGTCTGATCTTCACAAGATTCCTAAAAATGAAAATAACATTGTCTCCAGTTTCATATATAAAATCTCCCACAATAAAAAATCTACTCCTTTGAGTTCATAATTTCATATGTGCATTGTCTACATTGGCACATGAAAAGTGCTGTTCTATTGTGAATGGCCTGAGACGGTGCTGGCCCATAAAGGTCTATTTATATCACATCCCTAGATTTTCCAAGCTTGTTGAATGCACTGGTTCATTGTCTTAAATGTGCCACATGGAACACCTCCATGGTTTCAGCAATATTGAAAAACAAATACCTGGTGTAGAGGGGCACTTCTCAAAAATGAGATAGACTTGACTTTCTACAGTGTTTCACAGTGAAATTGGGTAATACATTTAATATGTATTTATAACAGGTGTTCTTGCAAATGGTGAAACATGTCTGCTTGTCACAACATGTGATTTCTCCCACTGACATATCTTGGATTCCATGTTATTTGGTTTGATATTAGTCACTGGCAGATAAACATGGGTTTAATTTGCATGTTATATTGCTCAGCCACATACATGTGGGGAAATCCTTTTGTAAGGGAAAAGCAGGTTAATCAGACAGAATACACATTTACCTTACAGCTCTATTTGACGTTGCAATGAAATAGCTATTGATCCTATAGTAGTTCAGATTATAGGTGGGGACCCACATTATTTAATTCTTTCTATACAAATACCATGTGTGTGTTTATCCATCATTAGAAGGGATTTCTTAATTGCAGAAAGTGTCTTGAGTGCACAGCAGGAACTCTCCTCACCTCACACAATTCACAAATTAGCTTGCTGTTTTGTGATTAGTCTTCAGGACTGTTCAGAAACAGATATTACAAACAGCCCATGATCAGAACTGAGAGCACATCAGAGAATGAGGCAGACTTTCTTTCTGGTTTGAGAAATCAGATTTAGAGAACTCCTATATACCAAAACCAATCACAAAAGATTCCTCTATACAACTATAGTTAATTTATTTTCTTCTAATAACAGATTATCTCTAAGAACTCTTTCTTTCCTTAAACCAGAGATTACTTTGGAGTCTGATAGCTCAAATATTAGTCACACCCTCCCCCACCACCATTAACCTGCTTTCAGCTCTAACGCAGGCTATCTTTAATATCTATTTCTTCCAGTCCTCTCTGTGTAAAGTGCTGGTGAAATCACTATGATTTATTCCTGTATAAAGATGGTTCAGGCTGGGTTTTATAGTTTGTTTCCTGTGCCAACTTCATATTCCTCCAGACCAACTTGATCAAATACACCACACACCCTTTTTCAGTTGCCTAGAACAACAAAAACAGACAGGTGCCAACATGGCTTACTGGCAGATTCTAGGAGCTATCATCCATAACATTAACTTTTCACGAACTCTGACATCTAGTGGGCTGTTGGTCACAGGTTGTTATGACAAATATGATGGATATAGTTCACAATGAACAGCTAAATTTGGCTTCCAAAAAGCTCAGTGTTCTTGCACATTGGAAGCCTGTTGAGTCTGCTCACTCTTTCTCATAGACTTGCACTTGAAAATGACACAATGGTCTTTCTTCTTCCCTCAGAAATGTTAGGCTCCATATTTAAAGTTAAGAAAACAGAGGAATGGCTTCAGAGGTGGACTCATAATTCTTGGTATGTGTCAGGGGCAAGAATTCCCGTGTATATTCCTCAGAGCCTTGATCCCCTGAACCCTGCTGGAGGAAGACTTTCCTACTATACAGATTCCTGGTGGGACACCTCTCTGAGAATCTAGACCAATAGCATATGACTCCAGAGCTATTTATTCAGCTGTCATGGATAGATTTCATACCATCTCTTTCAGTGAAGTTATCATTGCTCACAGAGAAGTCATCATTCTCCATAGTGCAACTGGAACCATCTTCGGACAGCTCTGCCTCAGTTTCTTTGTCTTTTGTCAGATTGTTGGTCAAATTAAGAAACACCTGTATGACAAGAATTAGAAACATATTTTTAAATGAATATACTTAAGTAAAACTCAGTTGACTCATTGGCAGTTCTGCATTGTTCCTAAGAAATATGTAAGGTGCAAGATGTAGGGTGCAAATCCACTTTACAAAGGCCATTCCTCTCTTTGATGGCATCCTCTTTTTGAAGGACTATCTAGTCCAACTCTAGTTTAAAGACAAAGGGCTAAATCCAATAGTACTCCCACAGAAATGAATGGAACATAGGCAGTACTGAGAAGTTCCAATCTTCTCTAGCTGGGATTTAGCTCAAAGAATCCTAAGAAGGGAGCTGGAAATTGCACATCAGCTGTTAGGTCTCAGAAAGCAGACTATGTAGGCAGGCACATAAGTCACTAACCACATATAGTGAGATTCAAATTATAAGAAATCTGTATATATCCACTCACATTTCATGCAAATCTATGCTTGTGCTTTGGATGACATATACCACTCTAGCACGATGCAATAATCCAGAGACAAAAAAAGAGGGGAAAAAGAGGAAAAAATACAAAGAAAAAAAATTGAAGCAGCATAGCAAAGAAAGAGAAAGAGAGGAGTTTTGTGTTGTATTAGCTTCCCATGATGATTTTTTTCTGAATAGAGAAATTGGCAGTTTCTGCCACTAGAGAATGGTGTCAGCTCAGAGCCTTTCTGCAAATGATAATGCTATGAATACAGACTGTGCACAAAGACATGAAAAGCTTCACGCAAATAACAAGCCCAAATTCACCACTAAAACTAAACCTGCAGTAAAACTCAGCTGATAAAAAGAAAGGCTTTTTTTTCTGTGGGTTGGCATCCTTCCCATGAAAGGTTTCAGGCTCTCCCCAGCTGGAGGGGGGGGGGATATGGAGCTAAATCTATTTGTAGCCCCTTCTTCCCCCTCCCCCCTCCCCCACTCCCTCCCCAGGTGGAGAGAGCCTGAAAAAAATCTGAATAATCAGCTGCCAGAGGTGACTACAAGACTCGTACATATCCCTGCATATCTCCGCTACAATTCTACCTTAAGTGTGGATGGATGAGTAGATAAACATGTCCTATGAGTGCTTACATATTTTTAACGTATTGATGAATCAGAGCCAAAGTTTGCACCTCTTGACCCTGACATATTTTAGCTCTTCAGTTCTTTGTTGGTTAGCTCTTTGGTGATGTGTACCATGTTTCAGATCACACTGTTATCAGGCTGTTCACAAACATATCAACAGAAGTACAATAAAACAGCAAAGAACAAATGAATAGGAGGAAAAACCAGCAGTAAAACAATCAGATATTGAAAGTTCATGAAACATTAGAATATGCTTACTTCTTCCACAGTGCTGTCTGAAATGCCATAGCAGCCAATATGGAGATCGTCTAAGCCACTGTCTAAGGCTCTCAGAAGAGACTGATAGGCTGAAGAAGTTTTACTGTTAAACTGGGGGAGCATATAGACAAGCTCTCCACCAATATCTTCCTTGAGCTTGGCTTCAGTAAGGTGAGACTGGATCATGGCTGTCACTGCAGAGGTGTCACAGTTTTCTGACACATTTAGAGCTGGGCTCTGGAAGAGGAGGCAAGGGGAGAGAAACACAAGACAGTATGAATACAATCTGTGAATTGGATTTTAAAGACATATCATTTCAATTACACCAAAGAAAGAGGAAAAATGGTCTTGAAATAACTGGCTAATAATCTGAAACAAGAGGAGCTGAGTGGGGGCGGGGTGGGTTTAGAAATGACTTTGTTTTGGCTAGTCCAAAATTGATTTAATAGCAAATATACATTTGGTTATTTCCCCAATTCAATCCATCTGTCTCAGGGGCTATTATTTCATGAGTGTTCATTGCATCCTTCAGGAACACCTCTGTAGGTGCCACTTTCTCACCTCTCTTCTTACCCTGATGTTGCTTCAGGTTTGAAAACCTGTAAGGATATAAAAGTCTCTTGCACACCAATTCCAAACCTTTTTCTTAGTCAGGGTCAAGTGGTATCCGCTGCCGAATGTTTCCTTCAAGTAGAATGGGGATCCACAGCACTTGAGCCCTCCATGTTCTAAGAATGCAATCCTGTCACTCAACACCTCAGCTTCATCCAGGTGATGGGTAGACAGAATGATGGTTCTGCCTGAAAACAGCATTTTAAAAGTTTCAATGAAAACAAATAAAAAGGCTATGCTTTTTCTTTCATTTTTCATTTCATTTTGATACTTCATTTTAGGAAGCATCAAAGAATGTTGTAAGCAAAGGCTGTGGCACTATCTTCTGCATTGCTCAAACAGAAGAACATGCCATGGAAGCTGAGGTTTTAAACTGCCAGCTGGGGAGCTCCTGGTTCTCTGCATTAACTGACAAGGTGGACCTGTAATAGCATCTAGATAATACTTTCTGGGGGAAACAGTTCATCCTGAAAACTTCATCCTGGACTGAGTTTCTAGGTGAGCCTGTGTTGGAGTCTGGACACTAGAAAACTCAGTTTGAAGTCTTTAGCGCCACTTAAGAATAATAGCTACATCACATGGCTCTTGACCATTGTATTCATGAGCCTGAACAATTAAAGCTCACCCAATTCCCAAACAATTAATTACCACAAGTATCTTATCTCATTTTCTTGTTAAATTCTATTTGTGTACGATCCCTTCAAAACAAACCTAAGAATGTCCATGTTTCTGCTCATACTGTCTTATGTTTCTGTTCACGCTACCTTTTCTGTTCTTTGATATGATATCCCAAATGCCTCTCCTTGAACATGGATCAACACCCGTGGTCGGCTCATCCAAAATCACAACCTTTGAACCTCCAAGTAGAGCAATAGATATCGACAGCTTTCTTTTCATGCCTCCTGATAATGAACCAGCCAGTTTGTGACGATGGTTGTACAATCCAGTTTCCTTCAAAGTCCTTCAAAACAGGGTTCATGAAAAGAAAAATTAATGTTGTTCTGTTGCTTGTAACTGAAAGAAAGAAGTCTACACGCATGAAAGCATTATAAGCACAAATGAAAAGCCGATTCTTCAAAACTGGGAGGACTGTGATTTAATGTCTGGTTTGAAGTTGATTTTCTTCTTCTTCTTCTTCATCTTCATCATCATCATCATCATCATCATCATCATCATCATCATCATCATCATCATCATCATTATTATAATTATTTGTTTTTTTAAGAGTGTCAAGAACATCTGGCCAATATGTCAAGGATAAGGGCTTAGAGCTACTATTTCAAATGCCAATGGGAGGTTCAAATAGATGCTTGGCTTTTCCCCCCCTGCCCCAGGACCCAAAACAATTACAAATCCATTTTGATTGGACAGTGAAAGCGGATTTGTCTTTCTAAAATGGCACAAAGTAGCCTTAAAAATGGTGTCATAAAAACCAAACAAAAATGACTACAATAATGATTAAAAATAGTAGTACAAAAGCTAGTGTTCTTGGCAACTCTTGCGGCATTCTGTGATGAAACCTTGACTTCAGTGCTAATGTTCTAAGATTTTATTATTCTGACACAGCTAAAGAAAAAGAGTACATTTGGGCCCAAACTAGATCCTGGTCAGCAATCCTCTCAGTAAGTTAGGAGAAATTTCCTCTTCTGTGTGTTTTTTAATGGCACTGTGACTAGACTGGTCAGCGAAGTGGTGAAGAACACTGTAAAAACATAGCAGCGCGAAATGAAGAAGTTACTGCTTGAGCCTGATTTTGACATATGAAACTACATTCTATTCACCACTTAATACATTGTAATAGTAAAAGGTACAATGAACAGATGTATTTCAAAAAAGGCAGTCAAAATAGTTAACCGTGCAGTGAAGACAAGTAGAATACACTAAATCATGATTAATACATGTAGACAAAAATGCAGTACCCAACTAGTTATAGAAGTTGGTATATTTATTTGCAACATGTGAAATGTAGATTCTGTAGATTAGGACCCATTTCCCTATTTGTGTTTCTTCTTTGATTTCTGCTAACAAAATCGTTAGGTTATTGTTAGGTAAAGTGACTTTTCAATATTGTTGCAGTGAATTTCGTAACCAGACATTTTGGTTGAGCTTCAGAATGGATCTCTGGCTGAAACTGAAATGTAAAAAAAACTTGATACTGTTGATGAGGCTGCACCTGTTCAAAGCAAAATGAAGCTTCTTCCAGTCATCTTAAAAAGTGTTATTGTTATAGCAAGGAATAGATGTTGATGTGGCCCTTGATGAGAAACTGGGAACATGTGGGAACAAAAGATATTTAAAGGGGGTCTGTGGTTAAGAAAAGGTTAAGAACCACTGATCTAGAACATCTAGAACCCTGCCATTCTGACTGAGGTTTTCTGACAGCTGTATCCAAAATAGTAATATTTTCACACTCTTCTCCTACATAACAGCAAATCCCTTCCTCAACCATAAGCAAAAACACCGCACAGTATTTATAAGCAGTATAAATACGGATAGATAAGTAGATCTTGGGGAAAGAGAAGAAAAGATGGCCCTTTGCCATTGAAGACCAGTCTACTCCCCCATGCTCAGTTTCTCAAGGACAGGACAACCAACCAACGTGCTTGCTCGTGGACACCTTTGAATGGCCTTACAAGTGATCAGCAGAGCTTTCCTTTCTGGGTTTGTCATCTACAATCCTCACACAGAAATGTGAACAGCAAAACACAAGAGGAGCCCAGGAAGGAAAGTAACATTGTGTGCTATGTGTTTTCTTATAGTCATCTTTTCTACATACCTTTCTACTTCCTCACACAACTCGTCCTTGCTCCAGTGGGGCACCTTGATGTAGCCATATAAAAACAAGTGCTCCTTTGTAGTGAGGTAATTAAATAATACATTATGTTGCATGCAAATCCCCATATTTTTCCTGATAATATCCTGATCAGTTCTGATATCTTTACCATAAACAAATATAGTGCCAGATGAAGCAGGAAACAGGCCAGTTAGAATAGATCTAGAAAAAGGAAAAAATAAGGAATAGTTTAGGCAAATAACCAGCACTTTATTCAACGCAGATCCAGACAGAACTTTACAATTCATGATTATGACAATATTGTAACAATACATAATCCCCCAATACTAGATTAATAACTATAGATGATATTCTGAGATGTATTTCAAGTGTTTGACCATAGATATACCCACAAAACTGCAATGCTACTGGCACACATAGTGGGCAGAATATTATTATTTTCACAGAGACTTCAGACAGCTGAAAATTTAGCAAGTTATTTTGGCTCCTGCAGCCTCAGGGAGTCTTGACATTGACAGTGTTACCACATTGCTGCTGTAGGTCACTTTCCCACAGCAAAGTCCAGAAAACTGGCCTATTTGCTGCAGCACCCAATAACAATAATTCAAAACTGGAAAGCTTTAGCAAGTATTATTGCTTGTATTTCTTTTGTACGGGAGTAGAAAAATCTCTTAAATGTCCTTGTCAGCAATGACAAGAAATCTGCTTTCGTTTGTGAAGGAGTCAAAGCTGCTGACACAAATAAAAAGGTTTAAAAACCTGTGGCATAAGACATTTGAAAAAGTGGATCTCAAAGAAAACTTCTGACCCAGTTGTTTTTATATATACCTTGTGTGTGTGTGTGTGTGTGTGTGTGTGTGTGTACACACACACACACACATACATATACACATATAGACATATATACATATATACAGAGAGAGAGAGAAAGAGAAAGAGAAAGAGAAAAAGAGAAAGAGAGAATGTGTGTATGTATATATGTATTTATACATAAATTTTATCATTTGTCTGTGCTAGTTACAAAGCATATTTCTTGCGGTTCTGAGCAACTCCTTTTCAAGAACAAAACCTACATGGTGGTAGTTTTCCCAGCACCATTGTGACCCAGCAAAGAAGTGATGTTTCCTTCATAAAAGTTGAGGCTGAGATTCTGAACAGCAGCTTTGGATTCGTAAATCTTTGTTATTCCATGAAGAGAAACCCCTACTTTTAAGTTGGTAGGTTCAGGCTCAAGGTTGGGAGGCAAGGCACTCTGACCATCTGCAAAACAACAACAGTGGAAAAGCTGTTTTACTTTTGTACTTGAAATTGTGGGAACTTACGTATGAGATACATGTAGGGCTTTCAACAAAAAAGCCCACACAAGAAATAAGAAAATGTGCAACAAAAATATTTCCAAATGCAGGCAGAGTCTTGAGGCACATATACCCTGTGTTTGCAGAATCAGTCTGTTGATTCAGCTTTCAACTTCAGTCTCAAAGGTGGTTGCTGGATTGTGCAATGTGGCAGATATCCCTCCTGCTTTTCTGTATAAACCTAATGAATCCATCAAAAGAGATTCTCCATGGCTGAAAGTTGTTGGAACACTTACACATCTTTTCAGGGAAAGATGGCTGCCTTGTCAGGAAAAAGTTGGTGAACAGATAGCCTTTTATCTTCTCACTCCACACTGGGCTGTAACCATAGCGCTCTGCCCAGTAAGACGGAAGGAGTGGAAAATACCATGGTGCTGCCATACCATACTTTCCTAGAATTAAAAATAATAAGAATAATAACAGAGAAATGAAGGTGAGAAATCCAAAAAGTTCCTCTTTTCAAATGCTTCATCTAAAGCACCTTGAATTCTGAATAATTCTGACATTCTCTTCATTATCTCAGGTCCAAAGAAAATGGTAGTGTGAGGAGAACTCTAGATATGTTAAACAAACAGGTTAGATAAAATGTTAGGGACTGCCCCAACCTCTATTTGTGGAAGAGGGTGAACTGGTGGCACCATTTCTGCTGCTCACCAATCTTCCACCTAGTTTTCTGTTTGGGGAAAGAGTTAGGAGATGAAGTTTCGCCATGGCTGGGATTCAATGATGTTGCAAAACTTTCAACTGATATCTTGCTTGCATTTTCTCACTGGACCAGTTAGTCTCACAAGATCTCTCTGGGCCTCAAATAGCCCTGTACATGTGACCCCAGCTGTTTCCTTCAGCTGGAAGAGTGCAACCCATTGACCCGCCTCAGTCATCATAAGGTAACAAATTTTGGAGGGGTTTTTCTTCAAGTTTTTCGTGGCATGCTTTTTGCCTTCATTGGTGTATCCACCTTTCCAATATATTTCTCATATTTTCTATGCGGTTTCTGCATGGCACTTGCTTCTACTCATTATCACAACTTGTGGACAGGGGATATGAAGGTGCAGGGGTTCCTAATGTTACAGGCACATGACATTTGTTAAGCAACTACAACCTACAGTAGAAAGGATGGTTTTGTTGCCTCCCAATGGTGACTATAAAACAGGTTTCTGTCAACAAAGCATCAATTTACCATAGTTTTATAGCCAAACAATATTTTTTAAAATTATCAGCAAACTGTTATTTATTTATTTATTTATTTATTTATTTATTTATTTATTTATTTATTCATTCATTCATTCATTCATTCATTCATTCATTCATTCATTCATTCATTCATTCATTCATTCATTCATTCAAATAGCCTGCTCTTCTTACCTGGGAAAACATTCCTAATGTACCAACCCAGGATAAAATAGATAACAGAATCAATCAGAATTAGCCAGCACATCCAGCCAAAATTAGTGTTGTCTCCTGACATAGGTGATGCATACATATTATCCCACTGCAGACCTATTTTAAAAAGAGAAAAAAGAAAAAGAAGAATACAAAGGGCAATTGCTGCATTAGATGATAAAGGACATGACTGCATCAGGGTTATCTAAATCAATTCCATGAAAAAAACCCCACATACCAATGCCCTGTTCTTCATAGCGGGCAATATACTGGCTTGCATAGCTGAATGCAGTTGGTGACAACAAGCTCTGGAAAAAGCAGAGAAAACATACTGAAATACTTGCCCATAAATACCCTGATGAACATATGTAACATGTGCAGAGTTCAGAGAAATATAAATTACAGAAATAAAGTTCAGGTAAGGATGAAAAATTGCTTAACTAAAGAAGGGAGAAAGAGGAAAGCAGGAAGATATAATCCCTGAGAGACAGAATACAAAGAGGCTTTGAGGATCATTCTGTTCATCACATTTGTTATCTCCACTCTAATACTTCCAACTAACACAAGACAAAGGATTTGTCCAAGACGTGGCTTCTACTGCCAGAAGGCATTGATCCACAGGTATCCTCCGTGGTTTTTAGGGATCCACCCTACACCCTGCATACCCCATCGGCAAAGGCCTCTTTCCTCTTATATTGCATATTCAGGAGGGCAGAGAGGCTGCTGTGGGGAGGAGGGCATGGGGAAGTTCTGTCAATGAAGTTGCACAGGCCTGAATTTGGATCCAACCCAATGTATATATGGCTCATTCCATGTTCACTGGGACCTTCTAAAGTAGGTTATGAGAAAGTCAGGCTGAGGTTAAGAAGGGGAGGGGAAGTGGGCAGGAAAACTGGTCAAGAAAGCACTGAGCAATCTTTGTTAGGCTGGTTGGCATCCAGCATACCACATCCAAACCAGAAGCCACAGTAGAGTGACTCTCCAGTTGATTCTGTAATGGATAAAAACAAACACAGAAGTGGTACCTCCTGCACTGGAGAGCTATGCAATTAGCTCCTCCCAATTTGACCATGTTCACTCAAGCATACAAGAACCATTGATGGAAAAGGAAGGACCAACTGGCAGAGGCGACATGTAGCCTTTTCATCTATCCCTCATTCCTCTAAGGAATAACACTTTCACATTCACAACAGTCCTAAGAGGTGGATTGGACTGAGAGTCAGTGATGTGGTCCAGGCGTCACAGTGAATTTTACAGCTGTGTTGGGTTTTATATACATAAAACTCATCACCTTAAGTATCATGCCATACAATCTGTCCCAATCTGTCTGTTTTAGAAAGTAAATGTTTGGGGAAAAGACAATGTTTAATCTGAGTTGGAACTAGTGAGCTCACATGCTCTATTTCTTCAGGTGATAAAGACTCAATTGTCCAAAAAGGCTGATAAAAAGATTATCATTACCCATTTGGTTTAATGAATGAATCTGTCTTTTTTATAGTCCTCATCAGCCCAAACAACCACACATTTTAAAATCTATTTTGTTGACCCATGAAATGAATTTAAAAATTCCCCTCTTAATTAATACATTGTCCAATTAATCGCTCAATGAATAAGGATGCCAGAGATGAGGAGATCAAAGACCAAGTAAGCAGCTCATATGTATGTAACAGAGTCCATGCTTTGCATGCGGCAAGCCTCAGATTCATGCTTTGACATCTCTAGTTTAAAGCAAAGCTGGGAGTGATCTCTGCCTGAGCCCAAGAAAGCTTCGACCAATCTGAGTAGAGAACACTGGTCTAGATGGATCAACTACCTGACTTGATATTAGGTGAGCCATATTTTTATATGATGTTGTTATAGAGTACTATTACATCACAGTATTATATTATTCATTTTGTATTCAATATTCCTAATGTTAGGTTATAACATTGAACATACCATATACAAAATATATACTGCTTCTGAATGACAAAGAAACAAGCGAATGTATGTATTTCAGGCTGATGAATAATGGAAGTCTAGTTGTAAAATTCTCCAGCTTCTGAACACAAGGAAGGACTTACTAGGAGGCTCTTCACTGAGAAGCTCACATGATTCTCCACGACCAGCAGGACAATGAAGGGGAAAAAAGTCAAGATGTAGACAAGACACCCAACCAATGCAGCAATGTTGGTGTTGTTGAAGAAGACACTGATGAGGTAGCACATGGCTATGATGGATAAGCTGTAGTCCGTAAGGTACAGGAACAAAATCACAACGTTTATTTTGGGAAGAATATTTCCAGCTTTAAGGACTACAATCAGACACGTGATCGTAATTAGGAGAAAAGTAGCACACTCAATGAACCAGGCAAAGAAGTGGCTGCTGGAATTGACACCCATCATCTTCATGTACTGTAGAGAAGAGGCACAAGAGACAGACACTCAGTGTGATTTAAACATATCTTACATAGGAGTATGTGCATCTGTCAAATTAATTTCCGAGGGCTTCCTTTCCTTTTTTGTTGGATTGACTAAATTACAATTTATCCTACAGTTTTAATAACAATTATCCCAGTCAGTTTCTAGTTTTCCCCATTGACACAAGATAAAGCTAACTGCAAGTAAGCCTCATCCTTTTTTATGGTAATTCATTGAATTCTGACCCGCCAGCAGGGTTTTTTGCTTTTTTATTCCCTATATCACTGTTGGTGACAGTGACCTCTTTGGTGGGGTGTGTCGTGGCATCCCTCCTCTCCCTCCAGTGACTATCTCCCTGCTTTTCATGGAAGAAAGTTTATAACGTACAGTGATTGAAAAGTGCAGGTCTCTCACTTACTCTGAGCTACACAGGATGTAAAATGAGGCGAGTAAGTAAATAACATAAATAACATCATGACATGATGCAAAATGGATGGTGCTTGCCACACACGTATGTGGAGCTTCTTAAAAATTACAACAGCTCCTATGCTTCTAGTGGGACTAATCCACTGAATAAATCATGAACCTCACACTAAAATATTGGCAGTGTAGGGGTTTTTTTTTTGTATCTTTGTACTCTTTCTTAAGTGAAACCCAAGGAGGCACAGTTTCTAAAGTTGAGCGGCTCCAATGCAATGTAGTGCTAGTTATGCAGTATGAAATATTTTGGTTTACTCACTTTTAATTCTGCAGAAATTTGTTGTAACATGGAGGGTGAAAAAAAAACCAAGGATGTGTTGGCCTCTCTTGAAATTACATATTATATTATATTATATTATATTATATTATATTATATTATATTATATTATATTATATTATATTATATTATATTATATTATATTATATTTCTATGGCACAGAAGAACTGTAGCCCTCTAGCTATGGATAAAGAGGTTATAATGCCCTTCCTCCCCGTATGACTGCTGTCCCAATTTTCAAGAGAGATTACTCTAGTGTGGGCATCAACTCCTGGAGTTAAATTTCTGAAGGCCTAAAACTATTCCTTCTTCACATTAGGAAGTCTTTTTGCTCCGAAACAATCAGTTTCTCTGTTCCAACCTGTTGAATTGATTAAATTGCTAGAGAAATTGCTGAAATTCCCAGTCCTATTAAAAACATATCATTGACAAATCACAGCAATAAGTATGCACATTAGAATATGTTTTAGTGGGAATAGCTCATTTTAAAAATCAATGTGCACTAATCTCAGAGTAATGGACCTAAAAGCAACAGTTAATTCTATGAAGTGTATACTGCAGGTTTCCACTGAGTACTGAGGTAAACAATTAAAGGACATCTCATTTTACTTAACTTTGACAACTAAATGAAGTTATAGTACAGAAAAGATTTTCACATTGATTCTCTCTACCAGCTCACAGGAAATCTAATCTTGCACATACCTTAGAGCACAACAAAGAGAATCATGAAAAGTAGTGTGCCAGAGCCAGGAACTTTCTTACAATGATATATGTATATAACTACATATATTATTATGTTTATAAACATATAAACATGTGCTGTTCATTATTAGGAGTATTGCCATTTGTTCTTGTTGTTGGACTCCAGCTCTCAGAACTCTCTAAAAATTCCCCAGGCAGAATCCTGGGCGTTCCTGCCCACAGACCGCAACATTTCACTCACCTGAAACAGGCCTATCTTCTAGGCTGTGTCATGCCTACTCCTTGTAGAAAAAGGAAAGTGCCCCAATGCTTCCTGGGAGGGCTAGCTCTTTGTGAGAGGTGTAGTTCTTTAGGCATGCCCTATATAGCGCCTAATAGTCAGCAAGACTAGACCTCCTACAGAGATCTGGAACCACCTTAGAAGCACTGGGACAATTCCCCTTTTTTGTATAGGAAAGAGGCCTGAGACAGCCTAGAAGATCAGGCTGTTTCCATGTAAGGGAAATGTAGGCATGTGTCAGTGGGCAGGAATTCCCAAGATTCTGCCTGAGGAATTCTGGGAGAATTCAAGGAGGTTGAGTCCAAAAACCAAACACATACACAAACAAACGGCACATGCCTATTAATTATGCTCACAAACATAACTCAAATGGTATAACTTTTGGGGGACTTATTGCCTCCGATTGAGAGAGCACTGGAGACAAGAGAGGGGCATGAACCAGCAAAATGGTGGATCGCCTTGGTTCACGGTTTGTTGAAGTTGATGAACCAAGAACCATGAATGTCCAAAGTTTTTCCTGAAGAACCACAAATTGGTTCATTGGTTTGTCAGTACTTTTTTAGACAACCCCCCCCAAAAGCCAAGCTGCCTCAGCTGAGTCCCCCCACACCCACAGCCTTCCCCCCACCCCTTCCCACTGCCTCCATCGCTGCCTCTGTCACCTGCCTATTTTGTCCTGCTGCCTCTGGCAGCACTGCCATCTTTGGAGACAGCAGCCTAGCTCCCCTCCCAGGCGCCAGGCTTGCCATCTCTGCAAATGCACCCACCTCTCAATTGATAGGCAGACGCATGCGCAGAGGCAGCTAGTGGGGAGCTGACCTGGCTGCTTCTCAAAACAAACAAACAAAAACACCACAGTTTGGTTTGCCTCTCAGGACTGTATTTATTATTATTATTATTATTATTATTATTATTATTATTATTATTATTATTATTATTATTATTATTATTATTATTATTATTATTATTATTATTATTATTATTATTATTTATTTACTTATTTACTTATTTACTTATTTACTTATTTACTTATTTATTTATTTATTTATTGGACTTATATACCGCCCCATAGCGCTACAAGCACTCTCCGGGCAGTTTACAATTTTTTTAATTATACAGGCTACACATTGCCCCCCCAGCAAGCTGGGTACTCATTTTACCGACCTCGGAAGGATAGAAGGCTGAGTCAACCTTGAGCCGGCTACCTGGGATTTGAACCAGGTCGTGAGCACAGTTTTAGCTGCAGTACAGCGTTTTAACCACTGCGCCATGAGGCTCCTAATATTATTATTATTATTATTATTATTATTATTATTATTATTATTATTATTATTATTATTATTATTATTATTGAACCAACCCAGCCAGCTGCTCTGTGGTGGTGACAGCAGCAGCAATAAGACAAGGTAGGGAGGTGACAGGGGCAGTGGGAAGGGGCAGGGCAAGGTGTGGGGAGAAAGATCCAGGAAGTTTGGGATTGCTCAAAAAAAATGTTGACTAAGGAAAGTGTGGGTTCTCCATTTGGATGAACCCAAAGCGATCCAAACGAATGATTTTGTGATTTTGGATGAACTTCCTAGTTCGTTGT
The DNA here is from genome assembly GCF_051106095.1 of Pogona vitticeps. Lineage (NCBI taxonomy): Eukaryota > Metazoa > Chordata > Lepidosauria > Squamata > Agamidae > Pogona > Pogona vitticeps. The sequence continues at coordinate 174,204,396 of NC_135783.1, read as the reverse complement.
TAGCTTCATGCCCATCTCTACTGGAGACATCATCTGTTGTGTCCTGATTTGCACCATGTGGCACGCAAGAGATGATGTTTATGATGATTTCCTAACTTGAGGCAATTCACCTCTGAAAGTTAGGCCTTCTGCATTATGGCAGCAATAAAATCCCAACAGAATTTTGCCTTATGCATATACATAAAGTTAAGAACCACTCGTTGATTGGATTAGATTAGATTAGATTAAACAACTGCTACACTGCTGCAGTTCTTATCTATGGCTTTCAGAGGCTGCAGCTATAATCCAAACAACTCCTTCATTATATGAAAAAGTAAGTAAGAGGATTTCTTCTTATGATTGTTTCCTCTGAGTACAGCTGCTCATGCAATCCTGAAACCTATTCCCCCTTTATCTCAGACAGTTAAGGGGGATAAAGCCCAGTTTCTTTTTCATGACTCTGGAATGCCATAGGTACCAATAATGCTACACAAAATAAATAAATTGATGATGGTGGTGATGATTGTTAGGTTTAGAAATAGTGTAATGAGAAGAACCTGAGGAACTCATGCTATCTTGTGTAGAATCCGTTAAACGGCTTTCAGGGTGGTGGCCCAACACAACAAAATTCCCAGTAACAAGATTCTCTCTAAAGTGTGCGACTGCGCAAGCGTGTGTGACTCTAAACAACTTTCCTCCTCCCCCGCTGCACACCCACAGAGAGCAGTTCCAGCCCCTTTGGTTACAGTTGCAACAGAACCCCGTGGGGGAGCGCAGCCGTGCGCGGGGCCGCAGAGTCACACAAGAGAGGGGTGGAGCTCCACCCAGCAGGCCTGAAAAATAGAGGGAACATTGCCCAGTAATATTCTTTTAATAATTCTTTTAACTTCCATTACTTATAGCATTATTGTATGCTATACATTTATGCTCATTATTGTATTTCACTATCTAGTTTTTTATCACTGTGGTTATGACGGGATAGTGAAAGTACATTGTAATTACCCAAGGTGGAGTGCACTGGCTGCTGTTCTACTAGAGCGAATAGTTGTTTCCAAAACAATTGTCTGGCTGTTTTTTAAATATGATTCTGGCTCCCCTACACAGAAAAGCAGACACCTACTCCAGTTCTGTGAGACAAAGTTATAGCTGCAAGGTGTGAAGAACACTCAAAACTCCAAAACTACCTCATAAAGCCTTAGGTCTTTTTCCTGCACCAGCTTCTTCACAAACGCTGCAATGAAAAGTGTCCAAGCAGCCATCAGTGTAAACGGAAGTGAGTAGGTCACGCTTGTTAGGAACCTGCAAAATGGAGCCCAGTTATTTAGTAAAATAGAAACCATGTTGGCTTCTGGAACTATAATTAACATGATTTTTGAAATAGGAAATTTTGAACAAGACAAATATGTTTTCCATGAAATAAGGGCTATAACTGAGATTCATTGGATCATCCTAGGAATGGGTGAAGATTTCCAAAAAATATATATATTGTTGTAAGGTAGAAAATGGCAGCTACAGTTTTCAGATTGCATCCCCCACCCCCCGCCCTTCACTTCACTCATCTCCCTCTGTATCTATTCATGGCAAGGAGCAGGGGTACAGTTGCTCAGTATGTTTTGTTTTCTTCTGTATTTATACTTTTGAAGCCTCAGATTTCTTTTCTCCCAAACATATGAAGGATGAAATTTGAAAAAAAAAATCTTCAGAAATAAGCTCAAACAAATTTTTTACCATTTGCATTGGCCACCTCACTGCAGACAAGATCCTAAGAGTCGGACACAACTTAACGACTAGACAATAACAACCATAAAGGCATTAAAGATGAGGCATCTCTTTAACCTTTAATACAAAATACAGCTGACACTAAGAAAGAAAAAGATTCAAAGGCATCTCTTTAAGAATTAAACACTGAAACCTCTAGGTCTGGATGTCTGAATCCATCTGTTCCAAATTCTTCTGTCCTCAATTTTTAAAAAAACTTTCTTTTCCTCCTGTATATAAGGAAATTTTCAAATTTTGGAAACTATATATGAAAGATGAACTTAAATAATAAAATTATTTCCCCAGTCTAACAGTTGCCAATGGTGCCAGGGGCATATGTTCCCAGGATAAGGTACAGTAAGACCCCTTTATCTGCAGGATCAGGATCAGTTGGTTCACTTATTCACAGTCCGAAAATATTAAAAATATTACAAGAAAAAACCTTGGAACCAATCTCCCATGGGATACAGGGGTCCAACTGTACTTTCTCACAGCTAGCAATATGGGAGCTAGTGCTCCCATGCCGTTCAGTGCTTACATTAACAGCTGTAACAGGGTTTTTGTTATGTTAGGGCAACCTACAAAACAATGCAGTGAATTACGGACACATGAAATGGTTGAAGAGAAATCCAGGGTACATTGAATTGTTTTGTCATCTGTGATTTCAACCAAATCACAGACTTCCATCATGCCCAAAACATTGCATACCATGGTTTGGGGATGATTTTTTCCTGTGGGTCTATTAGTAACAAGAAAAACAAAACAAATACAAAATCCTCATATTTAATCTCCCTTTCATACCCACACCCTGTGTGCTGCAGGTAAAAGGTAAAGGTTCCCCTTGACAATTTTTGTCCAGTCGTGTCTGACTCTAGGGGGCGGTGCTCATCCCCGTTTCCAAGCCATAGAGCCAGCGTTTTGTCCGAAGACAATCTGTCCGTGGTCACATGGCCAGTGTGACTTAGACACGGAACGCTGTTACCTTCCCACCGAGGTGGTCCCTATTAATCTACTTGCATTTGCACGCTTTCGAACCATTAGGTTGGCAGGAGCTGGGCCAAGCGACGGGCACTCACTCTGTCGCGTGGATTCAATCTTATGACTGTTTGGTCTTCTGACCCTGCAGCACAGGCTTCTGTGGTTTAGCCTGTGCTGCAGACCTGTGGCCAAATATTTTGCTCCAAGGGTCTGAAAGAAGTGTGTTGTAATCCACAGAAGCTCACACTGAAAGTACATGTTAGTTTGTCTTAAAGGTGCCACAACATTTTAGCTTGTGTCTTGCTGTTGCTGAAACAGATGTAACACATCTTGGAAAACTGATTCAACTAATGACATTGCAAACCATTCCTTGTCCTATTATGATACTAAATACTCTGGTGATCAGGGTTCAGTTAAAGACTTACATATCTTTATTCCAGCAGGGGTAAGGTGTAGCCTGAACTTGTACAGCTATTTCTTCTGTTTTTTTCCCTGTCTGTAACTCAATTATTGCTCTGTCAATGCTGTCCTGGATGTAGACAAATGCTCGACTGTAGATTTGGCTCTGTGAGGCTGAATTATGTGGCCCTACGGTCCAGATTTTTTCTCTTATTCTTCTTGTGGTTTGCGAGATCTTGCTGCTCATTCGGATGGTATAATTGACTATTGGGGGAAGAGAAACAGCACCAGGAATTGCTCTCTCCTCTCTCTTCCTGTCTGACGGCAAGTGGAAAATGACACCTTAAAAGAAAGAGGGAGAGGAACAGACATAGAGAGAGATTGCCCAAATCAATCTGGTGTAGGGAAAAGACCAAAGGGAAAATATTTATCCTTTAAAAATCTTTGGATGCAATTATGTCATATATAGTTACAAACAAGGTTTGATTCTGTTTTTCTGCAGTACAATTCTACTCACCTTCCCATCCACCCACCCAGCTACCTCTACTATTCAAATGACATGAATACTTGCCTGTTTGAAACCAACAAAGATTTCCACCTCTTTTTCGCTGACTGTCTGTTGATATATTTTTTTTACCAAGCACCTTGCAAGTTTACTGAACTTTGTTCAGCAAGAACTAAAGAAAGGATGCCCAATAGTCTTGTACTGGGGAAGAAAACATTCTACCAGTTATGGTGGTATTGCACAACCATTTTAACACTGGGTTATCAATTATATTATGACATAATCATAATAATCCACTGGACCAGAGGTTTCCAAACTGTGTGCCGTGGCTTGGTGGTGCATCTGTGAACCAAGCTAGGGGCACCATGGGAAAAGGGATGGAACACAGAGCTATGAAGGCTGTAGAGGAGCTGTTCATTGCTCTGTGTCAAACAGGAACCACACATGGAGGCCATGTGCCTACCTCTCCTTGCCCCATCTCTATGGTCCCTAGTGGGGCGCTTACTTGGTGATCTTGTGAATTTCCTGCATCAGGACCTGGAAGAAGGGGGTCCCTCTGGGATATTTGAGGGGGGAGGAGATGGGATGGACAGGGAGGGGTATCAAGATCCCACCCGTGGTGATAGTGAGACTCCTGATGACCCCCCCCCCAAGCAAGGGAAGCTCTGGCCAGTGGTCAGTAAATCAAGTGAGCTGTGACTCCTAAATATTTGGGAACCACTGCACCAGACCTTAATACCTTCTCCCTGTTAGTGGAGATACAAGGTAATACCAGAAGAGTTTATGTTGATCATGAGGTAACAGTTCAAGGAGGTGTGGGCAGATAGAAGAAGAATGTTTAAGATATGAATTATATAAGAGTTTGGAACTTGCCTCCAAGAGAAATATTGGCACTTGAGTTTTGTGTGCCCAAAAATATTTTTTTCAACCCAAAGTCAAAAATCTTATGCCGTTAAGCTGGTGGAAGGGAAATGGCATAACTCACAGTGGCAAATTGCAGCTAATTAACAATATCCTGATTCGATTTCTCACTGTGTGACAGTCAGGTGGCATGGCATACTACTAGGATTCCAGGTGGGCAACCAGCCAGTTACCCAAAGCCCACTGTTCATCTCAATTCCATTAATGTATACTGTATAATGCTATATTCCCTTGCTAGCTATAATTACTGCTAAATATAATTTTACTGTTTAAATTATGAGTGCAGCAATTGCTTTCCTTTTTTTCATTTACAACATTTAAAAAGGTGGAATCAATTCTTTCCCATTTGAAAAAAATGGCGGGAGGTTGTAACACATATTTTCTTTTGTTCTTCCACTTTCTGTTAAGAAATGAAGAAGAACATAAAAAGGACATCTCAGAACTGAGCCAGAATGACATGCAACAGACACATGTCATCTGAAAACAAGATGCACAGCCCCAATTGCTCAAAGCCTATTATTGTAACAGATGGTGTTTGTGGCAAGCCACAAGAAACTGGGCAGTCTGCTGCTTTTTGCAAGGCAATTCATTTGCTGCAGTTGTGACTGGATGATGATGGAATACAGGGATCAGATTGGATTGGGTGAGTAACATGCTTCAAACTCACAGGCAGAACAGTTTAAATTTAGCTCAACCATAAGATGTATGTTTCAACACTTGATCTTGAATAAGGTTCGGAAAAAAATACCTCAGGTCAAATGATATTACTTACTTCCAAAAAGTTCATTCTTCAGAAAGAGGTCTTTTGCCACTGTCTCCAAGTCCTCTACAGTCTTGTGGGGTTGAATGCGGTCAAATAAGACACAGGAGGAAGTATTTACTGCTAGCCCAGCTAAGGTACTAAGCTGACCTATGATTTCAGCATTGTTCTGCAATTCCAAACGTATATCATCTGGGGGTAAGGGAATGAAAAAAAACCAAAAGAATTATAATGCATGATTCTCCTTTGTGAGTCACAAGAATGCTGAAAAAATAATATTAATTTATTATAGTCTTTTTACTGATTCACAAGGGCAAAATGAAATCTCATCCCCATCAGAGCCTAGCACTTACTCAATAGGTAAAGTTGTATCAATAGATGAGAGTAACAATAAATGCTATGTTTCCATGGTGTAGTTTTCTATTGGAAGCAATATCACTATATATACTTAGTCAAGATGTTATAATCCCCATATACAGTCTAAAATGATACTGCCTTGTGCAGTGACTTTCCAACTATATTCCAGGGAACCTCAGTTTTCTAAGAAATGTGCTTGGTTTCAATGAGAAGATTAGGAACAGCAAGCAAAGCTCATGTGATTCCAGCCTTTCCACTTTTTTTTGAATACTTTCTAAAGTATGTGGGCATGAGATACAACCGAAAGTGTGTTCTGATACAGTCTTAGTTCATAATGCACATCAGGGTGGTCGAATAAGCCCATGGAGGAGTTACCCAGTGGTGGTATCCAAACCACATGGTAGTGTATGATTATACATAGACTTCAGAAACTAAATGAAGTGTTTAAATTTGATGTGCATCCTATGCCAAAGATAGAAGATTTATTGGAAAGGCTAGGATGAGCCAAGTACCTGTCATCCCTAGATGTGACCAAGGGTTATTGGCAAATTCTGTTGAAAGATGCTGATAAGGAGAAGACGGTTTTTGTCACACCCAAGGGATTGTTTCATTTTACAAGAATGCCATTTGGGTGGCATGGAGCAGCTGCTATATTTCAGAGGTTAATGGATAGGGTTTTGGAACCTGTCAAGACATTTTTGGGGGCTTACATTGATGATATCTTGATTTACAGTAACAGCTAGGCGAAACATATAGAGCATTTAGAAAAGGTAGTAGTGGAGTTAAAGAGAGCCGGGCTGAAAGTAAATCCCTCTAAATGTAAGATAGCCAAGAAAGGAGTGAAGTTCTTAGGATTTCAAGTGGAGCAAGGCAAGATACAACCTGTATCTGATAAGGTAGAAAAAATTTCAGCATGGACTCCACCAAAGAGTAAGAAGGAAGTCCAACAATTCTTAGGATTAGCCAGTTACCGCCAATTTGTCCCTAATTTCGCAGAAATAGCTGCCCCGCTCACACATCTGACTAGGAAAAGACTGGCTAATAAAGTAACCTGGGTGCTCAAAGAACAGAAGGTTTTTGAACATTTAAAGAAAATATTAGCTGAGCTAACCAGCTGTTACGCCCTAGATTTCAATTTGTCTTTTATAGTGCAAACTGACACTTCAGACGGAGGGATAGGGGCAGTGTTATCTCAGGAAAAAGAAGGAATAGAATATCCAGTAATGCATCTAAGTAAGAAATTAACACGGCACGAACAAAACTATGCCATCATTGAAAAAGAAGCATTAGCAGCCAAATGGGACATACAAACACTAAGATACTATCTGCTAGGCACCCCTTTCACATTGGTTACTGACCATGACCCTTTACAATGGTTGAATCATATGAAAGATACCAATTCTAGGCTAACCAGATGATACCGAAGCCTTCAACCTTTTGCATTCCAAGTCCAATATAAAAAGGGTAGTACTCATGCTAATGCTGGTTATTTTTTCCTGACAGGGAGAATGGGAAGCTCCAATAGAAGAGAGGATGGCCCACTCGGGGGGGGGGGCATGTGAAGGAGAACAGTATACAAGTATGCCATTCTCATCAACAGGACCTGAAAAGGAGGAAAAGGAGATCAAAGAGGGTGACATAGAAGGAGTGACAGGAGTGTTGGGGGATGGGAAGAAAGAAATAGAGGTTTGTTTGGTGGAGGAAGGAGAAGGAAGAAAAGGGGAGGAGTTAAAACTTTCTTTGTGAGAGGAGGAGATAAAAGAAGGGGAAGAACAGAGGTTTAGCAGGAGAGTGATAGAAAAAGGGAGAAGAGAGGATCAATCAGAGATAGATTCAGGGAATGTTGATCAGAAACATGAGAAAGCACGCAACCTACTTAAAGACTTCCCTAATCTGAGAGTAGGAGGTCCACTTCCAAATCCAGACATTCCTAAAGAAGGAGAAATGGTCTATGAACACAAGAATGGACCGTGATTGTGTTTCCACGCGGACAAGGATGTGAGAGGAAGGTGATTTGCCCTGATCCAATGTACAACAGCCCACCAAGGGAGGGAGATTGGGCATGACACCCATGTTGTGGGACAGTATGAGCGATGAGGAGTGCTCCCCTATGCAATATTACCAATCATGAATGGTTTGGGCCAGCCCCACAGTGAATGGACTGAAGTTGGACGATGAGTCCCAGTTAACTTGTTATGGACAGTTACCCGATTTGTCGTGTTTCGACCCAGTTGTTATTGATGTTGAGACTACACAAGAGAATAGATCAACAATTGTTAATCCTTTAATTCAGTCTCAGCCTCTTCTTCCCACCAAAAGTGAGGAACTATCACCAGTTTTGAAAGAACCCAAGCACATTTTCATAGACAATGGGATTTTTCCCAGTGCACATCTGGTCCATATTACTTTCCCCATAGAAAGAAACAGTAACCTTCTGCTTGTGTGTGAGAATTAAAAAATGACAATGTATGGCCAGAAACACTGCTAGTGATGCAGTCTGTCCCTGGCCACTTCAGTTGCCCTCTTTTCTAACTGTGGCTCAATTATTTTGCCTCAGTGGGAGCCACTGAGGACTGAACCTGCTGTGGCTCTCAGAAAGAGGACCACAGTAAGGGGAAGAGTAGGGAACAGTTGCAGGAAGTTTGCTTTCTGCTCCACACCAGACAGAATGCTCAGTTCCGAATGCAAGGCATCCCAGAGCCACAGTGATTAGAAGAAGGAAACTCTGACCCTGCCATTGGCATCTCTTCCTTTGTCACATTCAAACATGATAGTAAATGGGGACAAAGAGACAACCCCAGGTTTTTATATACAACATGACAGAACAGCTATCCTGCTGAAAAGGAATTCAACATGTGAAAGATTAATCTGTTTTCTCTCTTATAACTTGTCTGTATAGATATTGTGTAATTGTAGATTCCAGTTCGCTGAGCAGAGTCTATACCTGAAACCTTTAAATCTAAATTACTCTGGAAGAGTTTATACAGTTATTTTCAGGTCTTCAAATCATAATTATATTATTATGGCAGAACAGCATACTCCAGTGGCCAGAAGACATTAAAACAATGGCTGAAATCTTGTTGCTTAGTGTAGTAGTAAGTCACCAATAGAATAGGTCCATTGAATCAGTGGGGATTTGGTGAGTCAAGTTCCACTGATTCAATGGTCCTACTCTAGTTCTGAGTTACTATGCTGCTTGCTGTTTTCTGACATGTAGATAGAAAGCAACTACAACACAAAGAATGTAAGTTCTTTAGGAGAGGTTTTTTTTAAATGAGTTTCTGGCCACGTATACACCTGCCTAGATTTTGAGAGCCATATTTTGGGTGTATATCACCAGAGAATGCAGTTTGCACAAATACATTCCACAATAGCTCTTTACCGGGAGTTCCGGAGGCATCACACACTCTCAAACATCCTCATATAAAGCTCTTAAAGGGATACAAAAATAATCTAGGAAGGCCTGTGTTGCTCTGTTCTTTCTCCATGATGCTTCTTCTCTGTGTGCAGTGGCGGAAATAATCTCCTAGGTGAGCAGAATATTCCAGTTTACCATTGAAGATACATATGGCACTCTTCAGTGCAGAAACTGTACAGAATCAGGCGTGCTGTGCTGAAAACCCATCTCAGCCATGAACTGACTATGTGTGCTATACTTCTAAAGCAAAAAGTTGCTAGTGTTGACCAAACAAATTCGCTTGCCACCTCATTATTATTATTTCTATCAGCTGAACTAAGAATATGCGTCTTTTAAGAACATCTCACAAAAATGCTACGAAACCTTGTTCCTGTTAGCTAAAGAATTGTGTCACACATATGGAGTTTTTGGTATTAAGATTTGAAAGATGGGAATCTGACTTTAAAAATGGACAAGTCAAGTCACCCATTGAATTAATTTGTTGTTCTCTGTTGAAGGCTTGTGGATTTAGCTGTTTTACAGAACAGAGCTATATGCGTAAAATGGAAGCAAAGGAATGATTTGCCATTCATTCATTTTACTAGGACACATGAGTCTTCCCAAGTCCAAATTCTGCAAATGAAATATGTTATGTCAACTGTACTAAGCAAACTTACATAACTTAAGGGGAAAAAAATAAACACCTAGGATCAGTCTGTTCACATTTTTTTCAGTAACCAATATACAGTACAGCTTTGTAATGTAATTATGTTTCACAAAAAAGTGTATTTGAGGAATGAGTGGTGGTTAAAAATAATTTTGTGTGGACATGTGTAGTTTTAGAAGAGGTAGCCATGTAAGTATGTGCTACCATAGCAGGGAAAAACAAAATAAGTATTAAAACAAGAAATGAAAAAAATAAAAGAAGTGGATTTGTCCATGAAAGCTCACATTAAAACTTAGCAGTTAGTCTTTAAGGTGCTAGTCTGTTTTTGTCTTCTTTTTATTTTTTTATTTTTTTGTCTGGAGCCTGATTTGTAAGAACAGATGCCAGGCATAAGAAATATTCCCAGTGATGATGCTGAGATTCCTAACAAGACTTCCTCCTCGCTTATTTCATAAGTACCTCCACGTTTGCAAGGATTAAATAAAATACATTGTCTCAGGTATCTGTATTCTTCCATCTTCAGATATAATTTGACCAATCACCGCCATTTCTTGATAAGATGAATGTATGTGACTTACCCAACTGATCAATTTGGTTTAGAAGATCAACAGCATCCAACTTCACCATGATCTTGATGAACAATTGAACAAAAGGATTCTGCAGTGTATTCTATCAAATGACACAATATGTTTGCTTAAACAAAGTATATCAAATTATTCAGCTACTTTTCAAAATTAGACCCATAGCTGCAGAAGTAAGAAGTGAGTCCCCTGTGAGGAAAGCTTGAACAGCTCCTGGTGAATGCTGAAGTGCTGGCCTTTATGATTCAGAATCAGAGACAAATTATAGGAAGTGCAGTTCAGACTGAGATTAAGGTTGTGGGACAGAGGATTTATTTAACACCATGCTGTGATATTAAACACATACCAAGGATGAAAAAACCCTGAAAAATCAAGACCCTTAGCAAATAGATCTCAATGTATAAAACTGGCACAAAGGAAAAACTCCCCATGTTGTGCCATATCTAATCCCTCCTTCATGTCAGTCCTCCCTCATTTCTGACTAATCTAACAACTCCTACCTCAAATTAATATAAAAATAGATATGTTCCTAAACACATTTTGAAAATCTGACTTTAATCAATTTCTCAAGTGGGTTTAGCAATGCACCTACTTTTACTGGCACTTAAGTGGTCACACAAACTTTTGAAATCCTACAGGGAGGCATGCTGGAATTCAAAAGGAGAAAGGCTGCTTACAGGAGAGGCTTATCAGTTTTGATTTCTAAAAACTGAGTTTAGTTATAAATTTGAAGCAGATCTGAGCTAAATACAAATCCTGCCTTGCAGTAGTTACAAAAACAATCCCTATATAATACAGAACACTCCAAATACACCTGGAAGGCATCTTTACTGACAACATTCATAAGCATGTTTCATAGGAGATTTTCCAATGGGCATATTTGGACAATAAGAACCCATTGTTCCAATATTATTAGATACATGCATCCCCCACCCCACATCCCAATTTGTGGAAAGCAAAAAAGAGAACAAATTCCCCACATGCCTTTGTTTCCACATGTTATGCTAAATTTGGCATGCTTCTCATAAGTTCCTACGTTATAATTATTTCTGCCAAATATACTGTCAGGAATTCTACTTGGCGCACCAGAACTGACAAAAGCACCACTGCACAGAAGGCTGGCTGCAAAACCTTATAGAAAAGAAGATGAAAATAATTGTTTCAAAAGGACAGACCACCAAAAAGGAACAGAAAAAGCCACGTCTGAGCCATCTCAAATGAGTTGGAGCACCAACAAATGAAGAAGGCCAACATTTTAGTTTTAATACAACTACATTTCAGCTTATTTGAAAATATCCAAACAAACAGAATGGATTGGGGTTGTAGACAGAAGATGTGGAATGCAAGTATTGACTGCCCCCTGCTTTTCTTCACCACCATGGTCAGGCTGGGATGAGGAAGCAGCTGGAGATATTCGGCCCACTTAAGGAACAGACGGTTCTAGTATAGTTGCTATAAAGGTGTGCCAAGGTACACTTTTATAAGATGTGGTAAAGGGAAGTGGCTTGCTGGACAAGCAGCATGGTCAACAAGATGAGCTGGGCTTGTTAGACTGTACACATAACAAAGTGCATTCCTGAACATGAATAAAATTGACTGTTTGGGTGGTTTTGTTTTTTGTTTTTGGCTGAGAAGCAGTATTTAACTGCGAACTAAACTGAACAAATGCTAGTCTTTGCTTATCTTCATTTGCTGAATCAATGCAGATACTTTATGATGAATTAATGCATATAATTTCTTCTAAGCCCTTTTGTTCCTAAAATGAATTTATGATTGTTGGTTATTGATTTGCTAAGTACCTTGTTCAGACAGACAATATTGTGTAGACTCCACAGTGTTATGACTTTATTCCATTGGTATCAAAGAAAAGACTTACGCTAAGTTGATAGAATTAATTAGGGGGTTTACTCTTATTTTATTGTTTTATTTTAGTCATGCAACAGTGGGGAGTCTGCTAGAATGGAGGAGATGCTTATGCAACTTTCCTTCCGCTCTGCATTTAGGCAACAGAACACTAGCTTATTTTAAGAAAACAAAGAAGCACGATTCTACAGAACATGGACCATACCCTTCCTGTACCTTGTTTTGGCCCAGAAGGCTTCAAACTGAGATGGGGAGTGAACCCAGAACCAAGAAATGATTTCTAATCACTTCCTGTTTAATTATTTGGTGTTGGCAGCCAATCCCAAGGACAAATACACCCTTATACCTAGAGTGGTGCCGAGTCATTTTCTAGATAACTATCCAACAACTATTTTACATTTTGGAGGGGGAGATGATTAAAAGATTTCCAAAAGAGTAATCCTGAGGATGGAGACACAGACCATTTCCAGTTCCCTTTAGAGATAACTCAGATTTAGCCTAGGAGCCTCATAGTTATAAAACCAATTTGATGCACAGCTGAGTATAAGTTACATTTAAAATGAGAACTCAGGGGTCTAGCTTGGTCAGCCAATGCAGTTCTTAAAAAGCTGTATACTGTGGTGCCTCGCTAGGCAGTTACCCCGCATGACAGTTTTTTCACTAGACATTGACTTTTTGCGACCGCTATAGCGATTCACAAAACAGTGATTCCTATGGGGGAATTTCGCTGGACAATGTTTGTTCCCTGCTTCGCAAACCGATTTTCGCTAGACAACGATTTTGACAGCTCCCTCCGCGCTCACAAAACGGGTGTTTTCAGGACCTAAGCTTCGCAAGACAGCTATTTAAACAGCTGATTAGCGGTTCGCAAAGCAACTTTCCTATGGCCGATCTTCACTAGACAACGACGATTCTTCCCCATTGGAATGCATTAAACAGGTTTCAATGCATTCCAATGGGGAAATGCTTTTCGGTAGACAATGATTTTGCTAAACAGCGATTTAAGTGGAATTAAATCATCTAGCGAGGCACCACTGTATTCACCTTTCATTAGAAAACCAATAGGGATGGTATTTGTTGCCAACTGAACCCAAATGAGCTTCAATTGGCAATGAATACTATTGCTCAGATTCCTGCCCCTGTACCTGGAGAGAGACGGCTCTACTGCCGCAGAGACCAGGAAGCAGGCATTCTCAGGTCTACATGCAGAGGCTCTGGACTACATAGGACTTTATAGATGATTGCTAAGTCTTTAAATTAGAGCTTGAAAGTAATTAGGAGGTGGTACAGCTGAATCAAAGCAGCCCCCTCCCCCATAGTTTATACTGGTCAAAACGCATGGAAAAGCATTTGCACTAAGTGCAGCTTCCAGCCATATGTACTGTGTTGTGGTACATAGACTTTGCTCATAAAGATCAAGTCCATTGTACATGGCTACTCGAGTTAGCAGCTTAGATTATTACATTTCTAAGTCAAAATGAAACACAGCAAGCATCATCTTAAAAACCTGAGTGACTTAAACAGGGTACTGTTTCAACACCTCTTTAAAAAAAGTTTGTATGAGAATAAACATTGCACTATCTCACTGTAAACATCATCTTGCATCATTTCATACTGAGTGCCCTATACAGCCTTATACAGCCCAGTCCTCCAGATTTGAGGGCAGGATATCTAGATGGACGGATGAAAGGACATGAGCTCTCATTAAATCCTTCTAGTGTCCTGGGCTTTTCTCTTCTGGCACACATATGCAAATACACTCATCCACATACTGTCTCCAATGTGCTCATCTTTCCTTTCACATTGCATGGGAAAACAGCTATAATGCTAACACTCTAGTAAAAACATTCTTCTTTGTGGGCTATTATCCTGCTGTACTAGATGCTTGCATTCCTGGACATTTTGTTATTTTGTCATTCTCTCTCTCTCTCTCTCTCTCTCTCTCTCTCTCTCTCTCTCTCTCTCTCTCTGTGTGTGTGTGTGTGTGTGTGTGTGTGTGTGTTTATGAGTGGTGGGGAAACTTTTCTGCTGTTTCCACATGTATTTCAGTCCATGGTAGGGATTCTTAGATTAGGCAACATGCTTGGAATCCCATGCAACGGAGTTCTCAGCTACCACAAAATGAAAGTAACATACAAAATCAGTGGTATCTGTTAATGAGATGAAGAGTGATTACCTTCACTATTGGGATGGTTTCATTCAACATGGTCAGTGAGTTCATGAGCAGTGGTGAACTGTCCAGCCACTCCTGGGATTTTTGCATTAAATTATCCATCAGTTTCAACGTTGAATTAGACTTAGAGAAATGAAACAAAATAAAAGAAATCGAGAAGTCAATAAAAATGCATATCTGGGCAATCACACAGATTTAAAGGATAAAGCTCTCAATATAAAAGTGTTATTCTTAGTCACAAAATAATACCCAGTGTGATTTGTTACCTCAATCACAAAAACAAATGACTGCTAATATGATAATAACACTAATTTGGAAGGCAAATATTGGGAGTGTTTAGGAGTGCCTGAGGCCTTGGTTTGCGACCACTCTTGTTCATGTTAATAGTAATTTCTGAGCAACTGCTTGTACAAGACCTCTTTTCAACCAAGTGACATATTCTGAAGACCAATTCACATTATGAATTCTGCCCCTCCCCAGGCCACTGTGGAAACAATCTTCTGACTGCTGTTTGCTACAAGTACCAAGTGTTTTCTAATAACTGTGAACTATTGATTTCATTGAGTGTGGCATTACCTTTTCCATGATTGCTCGTGTTTCAGGGGTGTCTGGTGTATACAGAATCCTTCCAAGCAGCATGGGCTTCAGAAAAGACCAGATCAAAGCCCCAGCAGGTGTCTTTACCAAGTCCAAAAAGAATGATAAACAGAATGGTGCTTTAAAAAAAAGATGAGGGAAATTAGCACATTTAACACAGATGCACATAGTCTTAGGGAGGATATTTGCAGGTTGCTGGCAGATTCTTAGGGAATCCTTTGGGAGTCTTGCCTTCACATACTGATGTGATGCCGTTTGACAAAGCTCATCTTCCCCAAAGACCTCCCATTGCTGAACTCAGCCAACAAGGTTTTCATTGTTTTTGGGGGGGGCGTGGGGGGGAAGCTTCACCTTCTATTTAAGGTTAAATGGAAGTTTTTGAGCTCAGAGGAGCCAATGTCTGTCAATACAGCTGGGGGAAAAAAGAACAAAGAGACCAACTCCTCCAAATGAAAGCAGTGACCTTTTTAAATACAAAAGCCAAATTCATTGGGGACTTGAGATTCAGTGATGTATTAAAGCCACTCCAGCTCCTGCCTAGATTACTTCAGTTTTCAGATATAAACTTTTCCTCATAAAGAGGGTTCAAAGCTTGCATTTCTTTCCAAAGGATCTTCAAAAACTCAGCAACATGTGAAGTCATCCTCCCCGACCCTCCCTGCTCCATTTTCCTGTCCTTCAGATTTCAATCATGCCTGGAGTGGAAGTTGCTGAAAGACACCTTAAAATACCAAACAGAGTCAGACCACTGGTTCATCTCACTCCAGTCTTGTCACTGGAGCAGGGATTGGATTCCCAGGAATCCAAGGTCCCCTTATCCGTCTTGCCCAGCCCAGCTAGCGGAAATCCTCTGCAACTGCACTCAGTGTGCTCCATATGCAGAAGACATGCTCTACAACTGAACAAGGGCCTCTCCCTTCTTGTAGCATCCAGTTAGACAGTCAGTCAGTCAGTCAATCAATCAATCAATCAATCAATCAATCAATCAATCAATCAGTCAGTCAGTCAGTCAGTCAGTCAGTCAGTCAGTCTGTCTGCCTATCTATCTGTCTGTCTGTCTGTCTGTCCGACCAACCAACCTCCAGCGCTTATCTTCATAGTAGCAGTATGATTTCCTGTGCCTCATACTACTAGCTATGAAGTCAGAATATACGCTCTTAGATCTTTAAAGCCCCACATTTATAGGGGCCACTTATATGACTATAAATCTCAAATGCCTTTTCATGGTAACTTTATTGGTAAGAAACGTTCTACAAGACCCAGGGGAGGCAGGAGAGAGGGCTATTCCTGGGCCTCGAAATGCAAGTCTGTAGAGATTTAGCACAATTCACAATTCTGTATCAACTACACAATGACTATTCAATAACAAGAGAAAACAAGGGCCATCCATTCAGGGCATCTACAGTGGTGCCTCGTTTAATGATGTATTCGCTTAACGATGAAGTTTTTGGAGCAATTTTGTGCTCCGTTTAGCGATGTTCCCTATGGGGAAATTTCGCATAGTGATGTTCAGGACCTTGCCTCACTTAGCGATGACAGTTTTAGGTCCCCTGTTTCGCTTAGCGATGTTCTGTTTTCGCTATTTTTAAAGTGTCTTAAAATGTTCAAAAATGGTTTTAAATGCTTGGGATTGTTAGTGCACCTTCTAACACCTTTGCAAACTTAATTTGGATTTGTTCTGACTCTTTGTTAATTTTTGGTGAATTCCCCCCCCCCATTGGAATGCATTGAACTGCAGGTTTGACAGCTGTGAAGCATAAAGATCCCAAGCATTTACAGTGGGGTCTCGACTTACGAACGGCTCGACATACAAACATTTCGACTTACGAACCACTCTCATAGGAATATATGGACTCGACTTACGAACTTAGATTCGAGTTACGAACTCTTTTTTTCCTTTTTTTTAAAGCTAAGTCATCTTAGGTTAAAAGGAAAAAAGGAAAAAATATCCCCCTCTAGTGGCAGAAGGCGGAATAGCAGCTTCCCATTAGTTTCTATGGACGAAAAGAGCAGATACGGATTAAATGGTTTTCAATGCATTCCTATGGGAAATGCAGATTCGACTTAAGAACTTTTTGACCTGAGAACTGCCTTCCAATACGGATTAAGTTCGTAAGTCGAGACCCCACTGTAAAACCATTTTTGAACCTTTTAAGACACACTTAAAATTGCAAAAACAGACATTGCAAAACCATTGGAATGCACTGAATAGGCTTCAATGCATTCCAATGGGGGAAACATTGTATCGCTTAGCAATGTTTCCTATGGGGATTTTCGCTTAAGGACGGTAATATTAACCGGTTTTCAATGCATTCCTATGGGAAATGGTGTTTCGCTTAGCGATGTTTTCCCATAGCGATGTTTTTTTGGGAACCAATTAACATCATTAAGCGAGGCACCACTGTACTATGATTCAACAATCCTAGTTACTGATGCAAATCTTATTGAGCCTCATATGTGTAATTTCTATGACACTCCCCCCCTCTCTCTTTCTTTATCCTAGCCTAACCAGGAACTTGTTAGCTGTCACCTTGTCAATGATGATGAAGACTCTGAACTCTAGTCTGACATTAATTACCGTATTTTTCGCTCCATAAGACGCACCTCTCCATAAGACGCACCAAATTTTTAGGAGAAGAAAACAGGAAAAAAATATGTTTTCTTCTCCTAAAAATTGGTGAGCCTTATGGAGAGGTCTGTCTTATGGAACACAACCTAGGACCCTTTGGAGGCTCACCCAGACCCCCTGAAGGCCAGAGGGGGCAAAATCACCACATTCTGGGGCTCTTTTGAAGTTTGGAAAGCTTCAGAAGAGCCCCAGAAGGTGGCAATTTCGCCCCCTCTAGCCTGGGGGGGGGGAAGGGTGAGCCTCCAAAGGGTCCTAGAGTGTGTTCCAGGACCCTTTAGAGACTCACCCTGCCCCCCCGGGGGTCAGAGGGGGCAAAATCGCCACCTTCTGGGCTCTTTTAAGGCTTGGGAAGCTTCAAAAGAGCCCCAGAAGGTGGCGATTTTGCCCCCTCTGGACCCGTGGGGGGGTGGGGGTAGCGTGGCAAGGGTCCGAGGGGGCCTTCCAGACCCTTGCAACGCTACCCCCCCCACGGGGCCAGCATGGGTGAAATAGCGACCTTCCAGGACCTTTTGAGAAGCTTTCCAGCCTCTCAAAAGGTCCTGGGAGCTGGTGATTTCGCCTGCGCTGGCCCCGTGGGGGGTGGGTGGGGGTAGCGTGGCAAGAGTCTGAGGGGGCCTTCCAGACCCTTGCCACGCTACTCCCACCCCCCCACCCCCCCACGGGGCCAGCATGGGCGAAATAGCGACCTTCCAGGACCTTTTGAGAAGCTTTCCAGCCTCTCAAAAGGTCCTGGAAGCTGGCGATTTCGCCAGGGCTGGCCCCGTGGGGAGGTGGGGGCAGCCTGGCAAGGGTGCTGGGAGGCTCCCTTGGACCCTTGCCACACTACCCCCACCCCCCCACGGGACCAGGGGGGGTAAAATTGCCAGCTTCTGGGAGTGTTTGGAGGCTCCCCAAGCCTTCAAACACTCCCAGAACCTGGCGATTTCGCCAGGGCTGGCCCCGTGGGGAGGTGGGGGCAGCCTGGCAAGGGTCCTGGGAGGCTCCCTTGGACCCTTGCCACGCTACCCCCACCCCCACACGGGGCCAGGGGGGGTAAAATCGCCAGCTTCTGGGAGTGTTTTGAGGCTTGGGGAGCCTCCAAACACTCCCAGAACCTGGCGATTTCGCCAGGGCTGGCCCCGTGGGGAGGTGGGGGCAGCCTGGCAAGGGTCCTGGGAGGCTCCCTTGGACCCTTGCCACGCTACCTCCACCCCCCCACGGGACCGGGGGGGGGGTAAAATCGCCAGCTTCTGGGAGTGTTTTGAGGCTTGGGGAGCCTCCAAACACTCCCAGAACCTGGCGATTTCGCCAGGGCTGGCCCCGTGGGGAGGTGGGGGCAGCCTGGCAAGGGTCCTGGGAGGCTCCCTTGGACCCTTGCCACACTACCCGCACCCCCCCCCCACGGGGCCAGGGGGGGTAAAATCGCCAGCTTCTGGGAGTGTTTTGAGGCTTGGGAAGCCTCAAAACACTCCCAGAAACTGGCGATTTTGCCGGTGGGAGGAGCGTCGCAAGGGTCTGAGTGAGCTTCCAGGACCCTTGCAACGTTCCCCCCACCTGGAAGCTGGCGATTTCGCCTGCGCTGGCCCCGTGGGGGGGTGGGGAGCATCGCAAGGGTCCTGGAAGGCTCCCTCGGACCCTTGCGACGCTCCCCCCTATGGGGCCAGTGGGGGCGAAGTCACCACCTTCGCACCATAAGATGCACAGACTTTCTACCCCCCTTTTGGAGGGGAAGAAAGTGCGTCTTATGGTGCAAAAAATACGGTAAGCATGCAAAATCAACATGTGAGGAGGAGTTCTCATTAGTCCCACTTTCTCCAATTCCTGGTTCTGCCACCCTTTATATACTGAGGAGAAAGGTCTAAAGAGAACCTTCACTACCCTGTTTCCCTGAAAATAAGACAGGATCTTATATTAATTTTTGCTCCAAAAATGCATTAGGGTTTGTTTGTTTGTTTGTTTGTTTGTTCAACTTATATGCCGCCCACACTACCCAAAGGTCTCTGGGCAGCTTAAAACATTTAAAATACAGTAAAAAAGATAAAACAATTAAAATACAATTAAAATATATATACTCTAAAAAATGCCATCAGGACCCACAGTTGATATTATTTCAATTAAAAGCCTTCTGAAACAGGAAAGTTTTGACCTGGTGCTGAAATGTCATCAGCATCAGCGCCAGACAAATCTCAGCCAGGACGGTGTTCCATAGCCTGGGGGCAGCTGCTGAAAAGGCCCTTGGTCTACAAGCCAACCCTCTTACCTTCTTGAGGGACGGCTCTTTCAAAAGAGCCCCCTGGCTAGATTTTCAGGGGATGCTTTGTTTTTTTTTCCCCATGTAGATTCTCCGTTTATTCAAATACAGTCACGTCATCTTCTTCTGGTTGCTGCACAATGGTGGAGGGCAGCCTTTCACTTAACTAGGGCTTATTTTTTGGTAGGGCTTATATTACAAGCATCCTGAAAAATTATACTAGGGCTTATTTTCAGGGAAACAAGGTATTTATTTATTTAATTAATTAATGGATTGATAATTAATCCATACTTAGGTTCTCCCTGGAAACATCAAGGCTCTAACTTGGAAAGCCACCACAGATAGCAGAGATATAGGATGTCTACTCTACATGTAGAAAGGGAATGGGAATTATGATGGGGAGTGGGGCTAACATACTCTCCCTCCTCAGGTCTTGATTTAATACAGTTAACAACTTCACAGAACTCCAGAGCTTTAGTCTACACAAGACTTCAGCTGGCATCTCGGTTGTTTGGGGGGAAATTGATTTATTTGGGCTCAGAGGCACACCAAGTGCAGAATCTCAGTTGGAACAAGAATCTCTGAAGCAGTATCGCCATGTATGTTCCAACAGGTAATCCCACTCATAACTACTATAGCTAGATACCCTACAGGCAACGGGCTGCATGGACATAATGCATAGGTTTGTTTAGCTACTTTTTCATATATGTGTTTAGGGAGAGCAAGAAGCATACATGTTGAGAGCTGCTGAAAAAAAAGCAACAATACTTGAAATATTCTCCAGACTTTCCATGAGAACCGGGAGGAAAAACAGAAAAGTCTGTAGAAATTAACAGGTAAATTTTGTTCAACCTTAATTAGACATAGTTCCTACTGAGAAGAAGAATAAAAAACTGGGTTCAGACTTTCCTAAACTGGGCTTGGAAAAGTGGGACTAATTCACCAATGGTGGCAGTGCTTTTACCCCGGGCCATTAACGTGAATCAGAACTTGCCTCTGTTTGATCATTCTGCTAGATTGTGGCCATTTGAATTTGCAAGGGGCTTCAGCTAGAAATCTAATTAACTACTCACTGGAATCCTGTGGAATTCCATATTTCTTCATAATGTGTTGCACACGCTCATCTTGGACAGAAGAATGGTGAACATTCTGCTCTTCAAAATCAGGTAGCAGGGATTCAAAAAACAAAGGAGTGATCTCCTGATTGCAGAGGGCTTTTGAAATGGTTTTGAATGTCCCTCCATTTACTGTTAGGTTGGTAGTCTGAACCAGTGCCTATGGAAACAAAGAGACAACATACAGAATGGAATGAAAAATATACAAAATAGAAGGGTTTGGCAATTAAGATTATGAGAACATTCAGATTTATGCAGGGCATAACATTCAGATGGCACTATTTACACTGTATGCCAGCATGGGCTGAGAGCATATTGTATAGCTGCAACCCTTCACAGACCCCTAAAGCTACATGAGAACAGTCTCTACAGCTCATTGTAATTTTAATAAATTATGCAGTCACACACAAAAATGAAGAATACAGGATTACAAAACAATTTTATGTTGACAACCAATACAGAAGTTATTGACACAGGGAACAAAGGACAGGGGATTTCAAATAGCTAGGATGAACATGCATTAATTGCCACTATTATGTAAACAAAAACTTTATGTTGCATTACATGTATACTTTATCTGCAAAAGGGACTACCAGCACTCCACTATGCGATCCAGTAAATTCTTACCAAATCTCTGACAGGATTTTATTGCACTGCAGTGTGATAATTACTTGGCAAATATGGAGATGTTTGTGTTATCATTAAGACACTTCGCAAATAGTCACTGTAATGATAGCACATATATTTAACCTCTGGTGTAATTCTCCATATCATTACTTGTTGCATTTCATTTGTATCTGACCCCACTGCTAAACAGCTTTCCCCTCTAGAATCATAAGAGCACTGCTTCTTCTGTACTTCTGGCTTTTGCTTCAGCAACCTAACCCAGCTCCTTCTCTGGGAACATATTTTTTTACTCTAAAAGGCTTATTGATTTTAGACAGGACATGTAGGAATACTGAAGGGAGACGTATGTACTCATGCACAGACACAAGTCCCTGATGAACGTCTACTTCTTAGAAGCCCCTCTTGCCCCTGTGCACCCTTTCTTACTCTGGCACCTCCCCACAAGTTTCCCTCAAAATAGATGATGTGAAGAGTTTTATCATCCTCTTCCAAGATATCTTTCTACCCACATTTGTCTCTCTCTCCCATCCAAATCCAATTTCAGTACATCTGATTTCAAGGATAAGGAGTCTAATTCAAAAGTTTAGGTTGCTCACACCAGTGGTAATGCTTCTTGGGGGATCTAATCTAACCAAGCCCTGATAAGACTGAGCTTTACATGAAGGTACAGTAGTTTGGTGCAGAGTACAATTAATAAGTTATTAAGCTAGACATATAAAAAGGTAAAGATAAAGGTTCCCATTGACATTTAGTCCAGTCATGTCCGACTCTAGGGGGCGGTGCTCATCCCCATTTCCAAGCCATAGAGCCAGTGTTTGTCTGAAGACAGTTTCCGTGGTCACATGGCCAGCACGATTAGACATGGAATGTCATTACCTTCCCACCGAGGTAGTACCTATTTATCTACTCGCATTTACATGCTTTTGAACTGCTAGGTTGGCAGGACCTGGGACAAGCGACGGGAGCTCACTCCGTCGCGTGGATTCGATCTTACAACTGCTGGTCTTCTGACCCTGCACCACAGAGGCTTTTGCTGTTTAACACGCAGTGCCACCATGTCCCTAGACATATAAGCCTACTCAAACACTGACCAAAATCCTCCTGCATATCACAGTAAATCGGACTAAAGTAGTGTCATGATGATGGGATATGTAGTCAGGTTCTGTGTGGAGATGAGTTAAGGGACTTTGGAGTGTGTTTTCCTGAAGACCGTTACGGTTGGGATCGAGATAGCATTTTGAAGGCCAGATCAAGGGGCCCCTGAAGACTCAACATTCCAAGCTTGTTACAGAAGAGATAAACAACACCTGGACTTTCATGGAAATAAGGGCAGGAGAGAGGTGGTACAACCTCTAAAACGTTAATTGGTTAACAGCCAAAAAGGCCATGAAAAAGGGAAAAGTTAGGGGGGTAGAAAATGGACGGTGGGTTATGTGAATGTGACTGAGACTGGATGAAATGGATTCTATTCTGTTCTGGATTTTGTTCCACAATGATGTTATGCCTCTGTATGCTTGCATCCCCAGAGGGGCCCCAAGGCAGATCACAACAATTAAAACTATACAATGAGGAACATTTTTAAAAATAAGATTAAAAGCTATATTAAAAAAACAATTAAACATTTGTCAATATTAAAAACAAGATGTACAAAAACTAAAAACATCTCACAATCTCTAAATTTAGTATTTCTGAGACCCACCAACCCCACATACACTTATTGCTTAAACATTTGTCTGAAAAAGAAAGTCTTTGCCTGAAGATGGAAAGACAAGAGGGAAGAAGCAAACCTCGCTTCTTGGGGCAACACAGTCTGAAGCCTGGGAGCAAACACTGAGAAGGCTCTCTCAAACCATCCTTTGAGGCCAATGTACACCCAGGCTGAACTTCTGAATAGGGCTCAAGATGTGTATATTTTGCCAGAATCAACAAAATCTGCCATTTTGCTTTTTAACACAATTCACAGCGCTGGATTTAAGGGGCTAACAGCATTAAACAGACAAGGACTAGGAAATCAGAAGACTTAAATTTCCCCTAAGAAAGCAACATAAGAGGCTTAGCTCAGAATGTCCCCACCTTCTAAGGAAATCTGGGAAGCTACCAGATGGAAGGCTACCAGAGTGAAGGTGCATCAGCGGGAGAACCCCTTCCCTTCAACTATTCTCCAGGTGCTGATTCTGAGGACCTAAAATATCTGGTTAAAACAGTTCTACTTTTCCGTTGAATTCAGAACACTGACAGCTCTTTACATGAGTTCTAGTGGATTACAGCTTTCTACATGTTGTTGAAAAATGCTTTTGCTAGTATCATTTTCTATTTCTTTCTACAATCCTATTTGGAAGCCACACAGAAATGGTTGTACTGAAGACAGGTTAATATATTTTAAAATCTTGCCCATATTTCCACAGCCAAGTACTGCTCACTTTTATTATACCTATGAAGCCATAATAAAGGTAAACTAATGATATATAGGCAAGGCATTATTTTTTTTTATTCATTTAAATGTTTTATTAAAATACTTATCCTTTCTGGAATGCTCCTCATAATATATGGTGAAGCTAGTCATCTTTCTAGATATGACACACATTTTGTTTTATTTTCATTCATGTTACTAAAGGTGACAAGTAGTCAGTTTTAAATATAACAATATGGAAGGAATTCTTGTCTTGATGGCTGACAAGTAAAACATACCTTAGAAAGTGGTGCATTTCTGGACTGCCGCAGTTTTTTGAGGGAATGAATTGCATCTAAAACTGGTCGGATGTCAGAGGCAATCTGCTTCCTGAAGCTTTCCAACTCTTTGAGGAGACCCAGTATCTTATCCAGAGATGTTTGTGCCTCCTTCGGTAAAAGCACCTGGCGTATGGTGAATATGACAAACAGTAGGACCAAATGTGATTACTTAGGCAGGGCACAATGAAACCAGAAACCATTAAATCCCATTTATTCCAATAGGAGCATCACACACCTATTTAAATTAACTTTAAAACACTTAACTTTGCCAGGATTCACTAGAATGATGTTATAAGATTAAAACTGCGGGAATAAGATAATTTCTATAACATTCCAGTTGAACACTGGTCACAAATTTCCAGGACTTCACCTCTGCTTTAAAGCAGTGCAGTACAGTTTTGAAGATAAATATGTCTTTCTGAGACAACGAAGGGAAAGAGGTTTCTGTATTCCAACAGCTTTGGGAAGGAAAGTATTGTACATTTTTCAAGGCAATATCTGCTCTGAGGCCAGGGAATATAACCTTTCCCCTGTGAGAGTTATTGTTCCTGTTAATAATTCCAGCAGTCTTTAATGCCTGTGGATGACCATCTGCACTCTTCTTCTGAGAACAATGCAGAGGACAAGATATAGAGGCGAATCACAGCATACTTACAGATGGAAGGCCCTGTCAATAATCTGAACTTCCCCCTGGGTGTCACTGATCCGTGGGTCTAACTGCACCTCAGGCTCTGCATTTGCTGCTAATGAACTATTGTGGAGATGCGCCAGACTTCGTGATTTTGGTATGATATTCTGAAAGGGACAAGACTTCTCTTTCTTTCATAACTTCCTCCCCCTCCCAGGGTCCAGTAAAATCTCAAAGTGCGAGAACAGAATCACAGGAAATAAGCGGTACAGTGGGGTCTCTACTTAAGAACTTAATCCATATTGGAAGGTGGTTCTCAAGTGGAAAAGTTCTTATGTAGAATCTGCATTTCCCATAGGAATGCATTGAAAACCATTTAATCTGTATCTGCTCTTTTCCGTCCATAGAAACTAATGGGAAGCTGCTATTCCGCCCTCTACCACTAGAGGGGGATATTTTTTCTCTTTTTTTCCCCTTAGGTCAGGGAACAGTGTTAAAAGCACTTCTGACGAAGCTAATTTTGAAGCAATGGACTGAAAGCCAATTAATCTGTTCTGGTTGTTTTTTTGTTATGTAGAGGTGCGTTCGTACATTGAAGCATTAGTTCCCATAGGAACTAATGCAAAGCTGGTTAATACGTACTCTACCACTAGGGGGAGAACTTTTTTTAACCTAAGATGACCTAAGGTTAAAAAAAGAGCAGGAAAGGTTTTTTTCCCTGTTCTTATCTTGAATTTTTGTTCTCAAGTAGAAGCAAAATTTAGCAATTGGAGCTGTTCTTAAGTGGAATTGTTCTTAAGTAGGGACGTTCTTAAGTAGAGACCCCACTGTACTCTACTTAGCCCAATGAAAATGTTTGCTGCACTAGTCTCAACCAGGATCTGTCCCCTGATCTGCATGCTGCCATCCCTAGCTCCAGCCTTGCCCTATAAGCAATCCTTCCTCAAATCAGAGATCCTGCCTGAAGATGTTAAGCCTCTAAACCTTCAGTTACACGGCGGGTCTACTGCCCTGGAAAGGCATAAAGTTGAGCATCAGGGTCTAGCACCCATGTTTGGGCAGGTCTCCCCTTCTTGTTGAGATCTTTCAAGCAATGAGATAATCTGAAGACACAGGGCCAGAACAAGCTGACTTGAGCACTTCTTTTATCCAATCTGACTTAACGAGAGCTTGAACAAGTTGTGTGCGAGTGTATGTTTTACGGTGGCCAAGCTGACTGGGGGATTCTTGGAGCTGTAGTCCAAAAAGATAACTTTTCCAGGCTCTGGACCCACCCCTCTCCATTAGATCCATCTTGTCATTCATAGGATGTGATGATATAGCAGAAGAAATATTCTATATTCAATTTATTTTAATTTTGTAAAGAAGTATTCAGTTTACAACTCTAATGGAGTTAATTATTACCATTTAAAAAAAAATCTATAAAACTATTTATCTCCTACAGATAAAGAATCTCCTACAAAAGGCTGCATCTTCAAATATATGTACAACAGGAGCTCTGCAGGTGGTTAAACAGCAGTCAACGTAACATGATGTTGTTGAGCAATGCCTAACCATAAGAATTCTTTCAAATATTGTTTCTCATTTAAAAAATACCTTTGAGATAATGATGTCCGGATGAGAAACCGTATATAACACAAGTAACACAATAGATGAGACAAACCTTATATATGAAGTTGTATACATCGAGGTAATGAAGAAAGGTGACCCCCAAAAGATAAGACTTGTGGGCCCTTTCTGCAAGTGACAGGTGACAGAACTGCTGTGTCACAAGTTCCAGCTTAGCATCATTAGCATCGGTATCACAAGACTCCAGTTGCAGCACCTGAAAAATCAGCTGTATTGACACAGAAGGATAACAGGTTGTTAAGTAGACAGTTCTCTCTAATGGGGATAAATTAAGCAGCTCCCTCTTTTTCTCGTTTAAAATTTTGCCCTGGGCCAACTTGCAAAGTGGAGCACAGAGAACAAGATGTCATTTTCCACACAATAACCAATATATTGGGAGATTTCTAACATGTTGCACGCAAGCACACCAGTTATGCACATTTGATATCATGTCAGTGTACAGTTTCTGAACTAGAACAGAAACCAAATTACAATCCCATAATCCCTTTGGGCAGTTCTAGTAAAATCAAATTGCTAGAACTTGTATCATGCAGAGAGACTTTAAAAATAGCTTTTACGAGTTGAAAGCAGTCTGTGAGAGGCTCTGTCTCATATGAGACATATATCTATACTGGTTTTATTCCATAAAAAGCAGATTTTGTTCACTGATTCAGACATTTGCCTAACCTGATTCCAAAACCCTGCAAAGCTAAAATGAGTGAGCAAATGTCTAACCATTACCCGATATTATCTTTAAGGAGCAGATAGGATTTTGATCACCTTATTTCATACAGATGGGCACTTTATAAAAACTGATATGGACAATTTTTCTTTATTTGTGTCACAGCATTGCACAATTTAAAATTATGGACATATATGAAATAAAGGTAAAATTTAAAACAAACCAAAATGTTAAAATACCTTGACTATTTTTAATAGAAATGAGCTGCTTCAGTAGCATTATCTCAGCCATTTCCTAGATCTTCTTTTCTACATGTGGTGGGTCATAAACTGCATGCACATAAGTACTGCATCAATTGAATTTCTCCACAGTAACAGAAAAATTGCCCTGTACACAAGTCATCCCTTTTACTTGATTATTCTTTGATCTTCCTACTTTGATTCAAAATCTATTAAAAGACTTCCAGATGGTCCAGGTGGAGCCTTGTCCAGGAGATCTAAAGGTTATGGGAAACATTCTAGAAAATTCTACTTTGTTTTTTTTTTAAGGCAATACTGTGCTATGTAGCCAGTTTGTGCTTTAACAAGCCTTCCCCTCAACAATGATCCCTGTATTAGAAGCAGCTGATATATGAAGACTTTTTCCTCTATTACTATTATATTTTATTCTCCTGGACATTATGTCATACTATTAAAATCCGTTTGTAATCTCTGACAAGATGCACTGTAAGCTAAAGGGGCGACACTACACTACAGAGGCCCCTACTTTATAGATGGAAAAATGAATAAGAAATGTGAGCTACTAATTGATGTCAGTCATGTATTTCCCACCACAGTTTGCAGACACAGCCACGTATGCATGTATGGGACCATACATGCATGTGTACGTTAAGCCCTTGCTATGAAAAGTAAGTTAATATTTGGTAGCATTCCTAATAAACTTGCCTGGGTTCTGTTTTCTGGAAGAGGCATTTCCATCAAAGCATTGATACTCTCTGATGACATTCCAATCAAATTTCTGAGATCATTCCGGAGGTCATCAACGTTTCTGAACAGATCCATTAGCATGTCTTTAAAACACCACAAAACAAATATTTAAAAAATCATATTTTGCTCCAGACTTCATGCTGCTTACACAGAGAACTTACATTAGGCTTTCCGAATAATGAGAGAGAAAAAAATGCCTCAAGAGTGTCACCATGTGGTGCATTTAAATGCAGAAGAACTCCATTCCCAGGTTGGCAATTATTTTGTATTCCTGTACTGAGAGATCTGAGGCTGCGGTATCATTTTAAGGCTGTTTGGTATTCAGACGAGGATGATTTTCTTGTCTTTTTTCCTTACTTAGATGTTTTCCATATGCATACATTAATAAACACATAAATTATATAAACCCTAAGCGGTGACCTCTCACCTACTACATGCTGTCCGTCTCTTGTGTCACAGAAGCTAAGAAAAAATACCAGGTGCATATAAATTTCCAATTTTAATCTTGTATCTAAATCTTATTAAAAGAACGTTTTGCATTGAACAAATATTTCATTTGATTCAATCCTTGCTTAAAAAAATAATAATAAAAAAAACAAGCAAATCAGTTTTCCATTTAAAGACAATTTCAGTCCTAGTTATTAGCAATACACTTATTACTAACTCTGTGTTTTACTGCAAACAGTATTTTACTTTCCCCTTCCTGATGGCGTGGCTGCTGTTAATATGATGAGCAGGTGAGTAGGTCCCTGGTGATGCAGCTGATGTTATTAGTCCATAATAGTATTTCCCGAGAGGAAATCTATAACTACAACAGGATTAGAGAACTGGATAATACCATTATCCATCCAGAAGGAGCTAATTTATTAGCTAATTCTCCAATGTGATATATGTCCTAATCTTTCAATAATGCCCTTCTAGCACCATGTAAGCTAAGAGTGGGCATTCTCCAGAGCTCTGAAGTTGCACGTGCTCATCTTTTGACTTTGGAGGGCCACATCTACTGTTACCCCACAAACAACCACAACCACATAAAACAATTTGAAAAATCCTCTTTGGTGGGGGGTCACATAATGAATGTGCCTCAACACATCCCAGAGGGCACAACAGAACTTCTTGAGCCTTTAAAAAAGAAAACAACTACAAACATCTGTGGGTGCTGGGGGGGGAGCTGCCTGTGGCATGGGGGTGGGCAAATTTCTCAGAATTTGCCTGGCCAGTGGCTGGACCAGCCAGATAGTTCTGGAAGATAAAGTCCAAAAAAGTAACTTCTTAGAGCTCTTGACAAGAAATTAGAATCTATCAGTAAGATGAACTTCATTTTTAAGGACTCTGTCCAGAGTAAGGGTTTAAATGAGGATTTGAATGAATATAGCAAAACTAGAAACAGCGTACTGTCATTAATAACAGCTTCAGTATTTATATATCACAGTCCTATTTATTTATTTATTTATTTATTTATTTATTTATTTTATTTACAATATTTTTAGCCGCACCATTGCCTACTGTTAATCTTTCTTTCTATATTCTTTTTGTTATGTTGGTCAGAACTATATTATTCACACAGCCCCATGTAAGTCCATCAGTGTAAATCTTAGCATTTACAGTCACGTGACTCAACATGCAACAGCAAATGCCTTTGCTCACTTTCTTAACCTGCAGCAATTCACAATTAAAATTTATGCCAATGGGCTTAACATCTGTGTGACAATTTCAGTGAGGCCAACCAGCTTGGGCCTATCACTGCGCTTCCTGTCACTCTAGCTGACAAGAGAACATGGGTTCATGACTGGCACCCAGTGAAGCCATTACGTGAGGAACAGCAGGTCAGGAGAGCAAGCCTCTCTGTGGGGGACTTCATGACATTACATGGTCATTGACAGCATACTCTGAATACAAGGGGAGGGGGCTAAAGAGCAGGACTTGGAAGAGGAACTACACACACAGCATACAGGGAAGAGGCGGCAAGATCCAGAGAAGGCACCTGGAACTTGCATCAAACATATTGCAGTTCTGTGTGAGGAGGATGGAGTTCAAAGTTGAAAAGGAAAAAACCCCAGCTCCTTGTGCTGGGACAACTTGTGGCTTTTTGGAGTTCTCTCCTAGTATCACCCACCAAATGCAGGGGGAGAGACTCTATCCTCTACAGGGAAGAACTACTGATTAGGCATGGGGTGAGTTAGGCAGACACAGTTGGTTCTGTTGGGAAGACCTGGACCTCAGGAAATGGAGGTGAAAAGGTTTTGAAATAAAAGTCACAATACATGACCTATCAGGTGAATTTGATGTGTGTCACCCATATGTCTGTGTTGGAAGGGTCATATGATGTCCCCCTGCCCAGGGAGGACACTGAGGGTTTCACAATCAGCATAATTTTTCATTTCAATTCTGGACATTATGTATACATCTGACAACTCAGATTGGCAGCATTTATACACCTGAAAGCAACCCCTTCAACTTGTCACAATAAAACGGTTAGCCTTTAAGATGCCAGCAGACTTTTCTTTGTGTTGCCTATAGCTAACTAATATGTTTGTTCCTCTGGATTTTAGCATATTAAAAGCAAACTGGAAATAGTTCAATCTACATTTCCATCTGAGTTTTTTTTTTCCAAAAGACTGAGGTGAAAACTTGTAATAACTTTTTGAAGTGCAGAAATTACCTTGCTTTCTGGAATATGTCATATTTTTGGTGAAGTTCATTATGGAATTCAGAGAAGCTATATACTTGGGTATATCCCGAAGATATGTAAGCTGTGGCACATTTTCTTGTAACCTTTTGTTTTTTTAGGGAAAAGAAAAAAAATACTTGTTATTTCTTCCTTCAGTATGAAAAACACAGAGAGTATGTTGAAGAAAGTCTTACCAGTTAATCTGTTGGTGAATTTTTTGGGGATCCCCAATGACTATTTCCCGAATTTCTTCAGAGACACATCTAGGTTTAATGGAGCTGGTCACAGCACGACCACTTAGTTCTACGGCATGAAGAAGTTTCTTGTGGAACTCACTTTGACTGCATAGCTCCGTAAAGCTAATGTCAGGAAGCTGGCAGGTTTGCTGCAATGACCGAATGCTCTCGTGGTCACAAAGGAGTGATGTCAAGTTTCGGAGGCGAATTAGCTTTACATACAAGAGAGGTACAGAGATTATTTATCAGCGAATGATAAGCCATGAGGAAGGGAAGCTAGCAAACACAAGGGGACAGGAATATTGTTCCAGTTTTAGGGGGAGGGTGGCATTTCATGTTCTATCTATGGGCTGTGCAACAGAGACTCAAGAATGGTTTTTCCCTAGGCTTGGAGTGAGTCTCTATTGCAATGTGTGTGTGTGCGTGTGTGTGTGTGTGTGTGTGTGTGTGCGCATGCATGTGCAGCAAACCCACTACCTAATATGTGCACTTGGGCTTCCTGTCTGCACCTGTTAGTATCAAGAGGCTACTTACTTTTAATATCAGGATGTCTGGAACTGATGAATAGCTCTTGTCAGTAGCATGGGGGGTTAAGAGAACTCTTTTCAATTGCACCATGTCTGGAGGAAGAGTAGAATGTTCTGTGAAGAAGAACAATTACCTGTTCATTAGTCTATTTAAATAGATGTTATTACAAATTCCTGTCCAAATGAATCACAAAGGACTAACGTATAAAAGCAGGTACCTTTTCATTTTCTTACAGATGGAAATGTAGTTAGGGAAAGAACGAGACTGAGTAGATGGAAGTGAAAAAATTAAACCTAAAGGCCATTCTCTTTTCTAAAACATACCTCTGTAACTCCATTTGGTGAAACAAAATGGAGGGATGCATGTCACTGTCACAGGAGTCAGCCCTCAAAAGCTAAGGTGACAGAATCAAATCTGAATAGAAGCCATTCATACTGATCTGGAAATCTTGCCCCTGACCCCAGTCCCAGACACACAGGGTCAAGTTAGTCAGCACTGAGATGGATGCACACCTTACATGCTCAGAGGTGCCCCCTTCCCTGTTAATACTTTCTATGTTTTGAGTCAAAGATGTTAAGATGAAAAAAAAAATTGCTGTGCACTTCTGATTTTTATCAATTACCTTAATGACTTTCCAAAGCTAACTAAAAGATAAAGAAATAAAGACACTCTTCAGTTAGTTCTTTCTAGGACTCAGCCTAGCAGGATGGCTTTCGGATGGACCATTTGTGGAATAAAATATTTCTCACAATAAAATACTTATATCTAAAACTCCAGAAGAACCTCATAGTGCAGTGATTAAACCGCTGTACTGCAGCCAAAACTGCGCCCACAACCTAGGGTTCAATCCCAGGCAGCTGGCTCAAGGTTGACTCTGCCTGCTATCCTTCTGAGGACAGTAAAATAAGTACCCAACTGCAAATGTGCAGCCTGCATAAATTAAGTTGTAAACTGCCCAGAGAGTGCTTTAAGCACTGTGGGACAGTATATACACAGCACACTTTGCTTTGTGGTTTTTTTTTTTTTACCAGTGAATGAATTTGTATGAGCTAAAGAAACTTTATTTTCTTTAATTTTTTTAATATACCAAATTCTAAAACCAATAGAATCGAAGGTCCTTGAATATCTTTTATTCAGATGATTTTATATATATAATATATATATATATATATAAAATTATCTGAATAAAAGATATTCAAGGACCTTCGATTCTATATATATATTTAAAAAAGGCAAAAGCCAGCAAGTTTTACACTCCGGGGAGAAATCGCATTAGCCCTCCAGCTGTACTGGACTTACAAGAGCCTTTTCCACTGTATAAGCACATAAAGTGTGAGTGGCAGGTAAGCCATTTCCTAAACGCTTGGGAGGTACACATGGGGGAAACTCCTATTGATTACAACTGCGTGGCTCCTGCCCAAGAATATACGACTGCCAGCATATCCAGAACACATTTGGCTGCCCTCTAACTCTTAAGATGTACCCTGGGGAATGTTTCAGGAACAACTACAAAGTATGCCATTATCAAAACATACATTACCTGGCAAATCACTATCAAGCTCTTCGGTTGCATTCATTATACAAGCCAAGTATGCTCGGAAGCCATTATCAGGTGACATCATTATGAAAATATTCTCAAATTCTGAAAACAGGAATCTTGAAACAAACAAAAACAGAGCAGGTCAGCTTCTTTATGTGAAACAACATACATCACAGAATGGCTTGTAGTGGAAATCCTAGTATAGAATTCAATTGCCACTTATAATTGGAACCACTGGAATTAATTCAAGCCATTTATCCAAGGTTTCTGTTAAGGTAGTAAAGGTTTTTTTTTGGCAGCTTTACCAATAGCCACTCTCCTAATTTCTAAATAAACTGACTTGAATTGACTAGGGTAAAATAAATGGAGATTTAAATACAGATTTACAGTCATATTTCTGAGAATTCAAACATGGTTAAACAGATTTCCCAGAAAGGGGACTTCATTTATAACTTAACCGTCTCTTCTGAACTTTTCACTGGGATCATAAAAACCCACCAGTGAGGTCAATGACACTGCAACAAGACAGATCTAGTTAACAAGCTGAGCACCCATACATATCAATTCCTTCCTTCCTCCCTTCCCATTTTTATTTAATTATTTTCTTCTAGCCAAAGACATGGAGGCTACTGAAAATTTTTTCCTAGGCTCAAGGAAGGGAAAAGATTCTTTGATGCAAAAGTGAAATGGGCCACCACCTGTTGAATCATGATCCTTTCTCTACTGGCAGCCTGGGAAGAAACTTTGGCAACTGCATGGGGACTTTGAACTCCGGTTAGTTATACCTGGAGGTTCTGCTCTTTTCCTGCCTCTGCCTAACAGATGTTTTTGAATCAAGCTGAACGCTGTAGCTTTTAGTATATTGCTTTTTATACCACTTGCAGCAGTATTGAAATAAAATTAACAACAATGATCAGTTCTGCAATTATTTTAAACTTCGCACACATTTTTCACTAATTATGAAAACAATGTCTTACCGTGCAACCACACTATTTAAAGACTGGATTTGTCCCCATTCATTTGAAAGCAGAGCCTTATCCAAAAGTGTTTCAGCAGCAACGGCAAAGGGATACATAATAGGATCAAATCCGTATGGGGAACTGCTTCTCTCCGAAATAATTTGTTTATCCAAAACTGCTTTTAGCTCCTTCAGCAAATCCAAAGACACAATATTTTTAAAAATATAAGCACTAGCATCAGGAATTTCTGGAGCTGACATGTTGTGAGACAAAGCTCTTTCTATTAGTTTTTTGCCAAATTGTAAGGATTCAGTCTCTGTAAAGTTCCATTCGGAGACCATGTTCCAGACTTGAGCAAAAACATTCCATCCGGCCTGGCTGAAGAGAGCTTCCTTGGCCAACTGGACAGTTTCATTTGTAGGAACGCCAAGATGAAAAGCGTTCCTCAGTAACCTGAAGAACACTGACAAATTATTCCCGTCAGTAGAACTGTCAGTGAAATATTGCAAATAAGATTTTGCTTCATTGGTAAAGAAAGGAGGGACCACATTCAAAAGGCTATCATCAGCTAGAATATTTTTGTCATCAAACCTTGGGATGAAGCAAGTTGTATTACTTGGTGGTAATTCTTTACAAACTATGGCAAGAGCCATGTACATTCTGTGTATCCAAGGATTTTTATACCTGAACAGAATGTCCATTTTTGAAAGTAAGGCTGATGAGAAGTGCACTGACTGGACTATGCACAACAGTGCACTCGAAAATTGTTCAGGATTGTTCTTATAAAGATCTGATAATTCTGAAGTCTGGTCAATCTTTCTTATTGAGAACTGAAACCACTCAGTAAAAGTCTGATTGGACATTGCTCTGTTTCCTGTATCCCTGGAAGTGAAAAGTGTTTCACAATGGCTTTGTTTCAAAGCCACTTGGATGGTGGCATTTTTAAACAACATCTGAAGAATTATGTGAATTATATCTTCGATGCTGCAGTTCTGTGGCTTTTCAGCTCTTTGGTTGCTAATATCTAAAAAGGGACTGAGAGATAAATGCAAGATATCCATGATCTCTCTTTCTGCTGAACTACTCAGCTGTAACAGGAAGTCAAACTCCTTTGGATACAGGAAGCGTGAATAGCCATACAGGGTGGCAATTTTTTCCTTATCAGTTTCTTCTTTCAAACTGTGGAGGGAAAGAATGGTTGCCCCTTGCATCCACACATTGCTTATCCTCTTGGTGATGTTCGTGTTGTCATTAGGCAAGGGAGGTGATGTTTCTAATTTGCTGATGTTAAAGTGAAGCTCCAAGTTGTCCTTACTTATCAGGCTCCTGATGAGAGCATTAAATACATCTGAGGGATGCATTTGTAAAGCTTCTTCAACATATTCTTGCAGCAGATAGTATAAAACTCTACTAAACTTTTCCCATTCTAGACTGAAATTAGAACTCGAGTCATTAACCCATGAAGATAAAAGTTTAGGTAGCATATTTGTTTTATTTATGTACATATATAACTTTGTGCCATTCAACTTCAAGAAGCTTAGCTGTTCACGAATATGGCTAAGAGAACTTGACTCATTCCACCGGGATTCACTTGTGTTATTTTTGATTATCTGCATTATTCCTGAAAGATAAATTGCCAAAGGATAGTTATCAGTGCTGTTTACTTCTTCAGTTTTATGGTAATCATTCTGAAGCCCTGAAAGCTGCTCAAAAATGTCTTTGGCTGTTCTAGATTTAAGTCCAAAATTTAAAAACTTCAGTGGGACTTGCTGTGTTGAATTCAAATCCCCCAATATTCTCTCAGGAAGAAGGGGAAGTGAAATAGCTATCACTTTTTGGATAGTTTCCCATAGTCTTACTAATTTGAAATCAATTGTATTTAAAAACAATTCATTCCAAACCATTGTGGTTAATTTTAAAGCTTCTTTGGTTTCTTCCCAATGAGGATTCATGTAGAAAAGGCTTTGGGTAAGGACATCAATGGGTGGGGAAAAAGTATGAAATAAGTTTTCAAAATAGGTTTTATAATCCATGTCAGAGGATAGCAGCCCAAGTATCTCTTCTACATAGGAAGGATTCATTCCCCAGAGTAGGGTTTCCAGGTACTGATATGTTTCTGTCTTATCATGAACTAACCCTGTTACAAGAAGAACAAGAGCTTTTCTGGTCATTTCCAGTAATTGAACATACTGCTCTGTATTTGTCACGTTCTGACTGGAGCTCAGGATGTCTGCAACTTTACTCAAGACCATTGAGAAATTTTTCCACTGTGACTGCTTGACTGCATTTTTGCTCAGTTCTAATATCTGTGATACAGTGGCATTCACACGGGGTTCATTGTGGAGCGAAATGAAAGACAGAAGTGCTTGATTCCAGACTGAGGGACTGCCAGATACATTTCGTGCGTTAGCTTCTGTTTCATTCAGCAGAAAATGAGTCAAAATGTATAAAGCAGAAGAGTAATTTTTAACATCCGTACTGCCAAACAATGGTAGTTGGCAGGTCATATTACTTTGGGAGAGCTCATTAGAGATGGCTGTTAGGCTTTTATGCATTCTTTGTATCCAGGGGTTCTTGTAGTTATGGAAGCCATTCAATTTTGAGAGAAATCCTGATGAAAGTTGTAATGACTGGACGAGGCACTGAAATTTTCTGGAAAGGGATTTCCTTTTATTTTTATGAAGTGTGTCAAAAGCTGGCATAGATTTAAAATTTCTCACTGCAACTTCAAACAATTCAGTAAATGTATGATGGTGGGCTGTTTGGTTTTTGAAGTCCATGGAAGTAAAAAGGAAGCTGCAGTTGCTTTCTTTTAATGCATCCTTCAGCGTGGCATTCGTCAACAACACTTCAATAGCAATGAGATGCAAGTCCTTGACAGTGCAGTTTGGCAGTCTGTCACTAGCCTGGATATCTTCCCTTAGGAAAGAGGCCAATGTTAAGTACAACAGTTCGAATGTTTTTGCTTCTGCTGAAGAATTATGCCACTCCGGAGACCTATAAAAGTCCTGCAAAAGCAACAAGTGAGAAAAACTAAAGAGGGCATCAATTTTTTTTATACTAGTTGCTTCAGTCAACCTGGGATCAGAAAGTATATCCATTCCTTCCTTGAATATCTGAAACAACCTTTGGACAGTTTCATTATTAGTATTCATTAGTGGATTAACAGAAACTAATTCACTGAGGTACTTTTCCTCCAGGTCCTCTAACACATGTAGAGTTTTCAAGATGGTATCTAAAACTACTGAGACATTTGTCCCACTGATGCTTTCATCTCCATACTTCTCCAGCAGATGGTTCACATATTGTGTCAGTTGCTCAAGTTCCATTTTCAAAGGAAGCTTTGAACCATGGCGATGATTGTACAGGCTGTTGTGCAGAATATCTAAAACCTGCTGATAGATAAAGATGTCTGTATCATTCCATTTTGCAGACCTGAGCTTTTCACCAATATGCCAATAGGTATTGAATTCGTTCCACTGAGATTCATGAATGGAATCTTGGATTTTCTGCATCAAGTCCGTGAAGAAAGAGATCAGCAGGTAATTATGACTTCTGTTGGCCTTTGCAATGATACCAAAAATGTTCTGGAGTGTCAGGATCTTCTCAGGAAAGTTCTCAATTGTCGTAGGTTTAAGCAGAGAATTTGCAAACAGTGATGACACTTCTTGCATTGATATTAAGTACTTTTCAGTCTCTTCAGACATGGAAGGAAATCTGTGAGATGTTAGCATTTTAATGGTTTGCCATACATTTGAGGCTTTAGGATTAGCCTTATTTAAAAATGTTAAATCCAAAAAATATCTAACGAAGTTCTGGCTTTCTTTCAAATAGGACATTATGTGAAATAGAGGCAATGCACTGGAGCCATTCTGAAGCAGCATAGATGTAAGATTGCTGATTTCTTCCTTATTCAACAACTCTCTTAACTTATTGTCTCTGCCATTCTCTGTTTCCCATCGCAGAACTTCAGCCCATCTCAGTATAGTTCTGTTTTCATATTGCTTGAGTAGCTGTAGGTTTTTAAATTTCTCCTGTAAACCTTTGAAAAGCAGTATAGACTTCTCCATTCTTTCTAAGTTGTTCAAGAGACGACTCATTACAGCAACCAAGTCTTCATTCTTAAAGTCGGCAGATATTTTTCTAAAATAAAAACAAAACAAAAACAACAACAAAAAAACACAAACAAATGGAAATTGAAAATTTGCAAGGAAAGAGCCATGTTAATTCATCACAACCAAACTAACAAAGCATCTTGTGCTGCCTTAGTCAGAGTACTATGCCATTAGGTAGGTAAACTATGGTGCTGCAAAATTTGTGGGATAACAGCTCCCCTCAGCATGGCCAACGGTCAGAGATAATGGGAAGTGGAGTCCAACAAGATCTGGAGGTCTTTACTTTCCAGTCCTTGGCATAAGTTTTCATGGATTTTAGTTGTTTAATTCTTAGTTGTTTAATTCTTAAAAGAACAACAAAATCACTTTGTTGTTTTAATAATAGGAAGGCTCTTCTGATTGGTTTGAATCCTATTGTAATACTATACATGGGTAAAGGCTGGTGATGTCATCAGCCATGGACTTAATTCATCCCCGGGTATCCCTTTCAACCTGTGAAACCTTTGAGAGCTATGGAGGGTGTGCTTTAATATCAGAGAAGTACTGCTAATGGTCCTGCCCCTGAAATCAGGACCGGCAGGAATTTTCAAATGCTAAAGTCTCGCCAGCTCAAGGCTATTCTGAGGCTCCCAAAGGATTTTCCAGTGTGTAAGAGATTTCTAGGCAGCTTCAGAACCTGAAAATAAGTGGAATAGGGCAGTTTGAATTAAAGATTGAAGATTAAAGATTGAAGTCCATAGCTGATGATGGGATTCTGGACAATGTATCTTAGGCTCACTTAATTCTGTGGAAAGATAATATTTATTTTAGGCCATGTATTTATCAATGCATCATTTATCTTAAGGAGGTGGAAATGACCAAGAAATATTTTTGTCATAATCTTTGTTTTCATCGCCAGTGAAGACAAGGATTCAAAATATATCTGCCTGCTTACCAGATTTTATTTTGGTATATTTTGATGAGAATCACACTGAAAGTGTCACTAGACAGTGAAATTATCCCGGACTGGATTAGGTTAAACAGGGTCATGTGAAAATGCAGTCTGAGATTTAGAATTCTCTTTGCATCTACCCAGAGGGATGGAGTGGTGTCGGGACAGGAAGCCACACCACCCCTCAAAATGACTCTGTTTAGACCATTCTCCCCCCGCCCCTTGCAGTCTCCATGCCCTTGCATCCTCTCTTGTCTCCCCCTCTGTGGCAAGCAGAGAAAAGCCAGATTTTTTTCTTCTGTCAGTAAGTGGCATATCATTTCACTGGTTTACCATTGAAGTGGAACAGCATTGGACTGTAAAGAAAGAGGGGGGGGGGAGAGAGAGAACCCCTCTCTTCTGTATTTATTTATTTATTTATTTATTTATTTATTTATTTATTTATTTATTGAGACATAGCACTTCATTGGTTTGCCACCAAAGTGAAATAATGCTGGATTGTAAAAAAAAAAAAATAGGTAAAAGAAAAGAAAATTGCCCTCCACATCCTGTCTTGTCACCCTCTCTGCAGGAAGCAGGAGAGAGCTGGATCCCCTAAACCTCCAGATAATATATATTATATAGATAGGTAAGTGACTGATCACTTCATTGACTTGCCACCTAAATGACACAGCACTGGACTGCTAGGGGAAATACCTGCCAGTACTGCTTCAGTTCAGTCCCAGCAGTCACACATGCTGGAAACCAAACTAAGCCAGAGTGATTCTACCCACACTGAAAAAAACAATAGCCCCTGCTTGGGACCCAAAAAGATGTAGGTAGGCATGAATAAGGGTCAGCCTGTGCATCATGTGGTCCCTGGATAATGGGATGAACCAGTCCATTTCCAAAGTGGTCCAAAACATGAGACAAAGTGCTGTCTGATTGTACCCTGGTTGGGTTTAGACCAGGGGTCTCAAACATGCGGCCCGGGGGCCACTTGCGGCCTGCTGGACAATAGTTTGTGGCCCCTGCCTTGCCTGCCCTCCCCTGAAGCGCCCACGAGTCCTCTGCTGTCAAGAATCAAAAAAAGCTTCGCCTCACTTGGCAGCTCTCTCCCAAGACAGTGCCTCTTGCACCCTCCATCCAGAACTGCAGCCTGCCAGCCAACCCCAGGGTACAATCAAGCGCCTGAGCGGCCGCTGAGTGATGCCTGAGAGCGGAGCTCGCTCCCGGACTGTCCTCAAAGAGCACCTCCAAGCCACCAACAGCAGTCACCGCTGCCACTGCCTCTTCCAGGGAAGCGGCTCTCTGGCTCTCTCTCTCTCTTGGCACTCCCAGCACCAGTCTGGCCGGTGATGAGGGCTCATGCATCCCTCCTCCTCCTTGGAGCCCTAGCCGGGCTAAGGAAACTCCTGGGCGGCTTCCTCGGGCTCTTGCTCTGCTTGGTGGAAAATCTGATGCGGCCCAGCCTCACCCAGGCTCTGCCTCCAGCGGCCCCCAGGTAAATTGAGTTTGAGACCCCTGGTTTAGACACAACACAATACTAGGCTACAGCCTGAGGCTTCTGAGCGTCTCCTTTTCTCTCTTTCCTCTAGGACAGCTATGGGAGGAATATTTGCTTCCCTTTTCAACAAATCATCTTTTGTCATTAAGTCTAAACATATGGAGCTTCTCAGCTACAGTTAAACGTAAGGGAAATAAGTCATCTTCAACAGTAATTTCTGATACTGCCTTGTTTCTTTCATTTACAGTTAAAGCTAATCATATTCTCAAGTGTTTATTATAACAATAAACCATAGTTAGCTTAAAACAGAAATGACAGTCCTGGACCTTCATATATAATTTAAACTTTCCTGAGTACCCCTTCCTTACACCTGGACCGAATGAGGCACTTGTAATATGAAATTATACCTCAGTGGTTTTTTTAAATACAGCCATGGATTCAGACTGGAAGTAAATCACACTTAACATCATGGGACTTATTTCTGAGTCAACATCCATGCAATTGTTTTCTTGCTGTTGCTTAAAACACTAGCTCTCACTCATGCCTATTTTATTTAAAATTAAAATGTGTCATAGGTGTGTAGGCCAGTTAACAACAACAATACAGGAAGTCCTGTGTTAATACTCAGTGGATCTAGTGAAATCAGTACAAGTTTTGCATAGCTGTCCCTCTTTATTATCCTTCTCCCATCTCTGAATAAAAAATAAACATTCGGAAATTCATAAATGTCACCCTCTAAAGAGCCTTGGCTCTGACTGTGATCTTACTTTAAATCATCTTTCATGTCAGCAAATAAGGTCTGGTTGGTTTTCCAATAAAGAGCAAACTCACAAATGTCATTCATTACTGAGTTATTCATATCTGGAAAAGAAAAATAAACAAGTTAAAGCAAAAAAAAGTGAAAATATCACCATTCAAGTTTATTTATGATAATAGTCAAATCAGACGGGTGACTGAAAGAAATGCACAACTTCTTCCCCATGAGGTTCAAAATCCCACCGTACTGTTGTTTTGCTTTTCTTTCAGTCTCACTGGCTAGTTTGTCTGTTCCATGCTATTTTTTTGTTCTCTTTGGCACAGGCTTTTTGGTGGACTGTAGCTGTTTCATTTGGATTATCTTTTTCTAGTTGTTGTACGATCTCTTGGTGGTGTGGGAAAGTGGCAGACAAGTGACTTACAAACAGGTAGAAATTCCTGCCAGAGATCTTGGAGCATCACATCTACTTGGAACAGACAGTCCTGAACTAGCTAGACCAGTGGTGCAAGTCCAAATAAGGCAGGTGCCTTTGTTCAAGGAATGTAACTGCACAATCCTATAGGTATCAGTCTCTGGCCTTTGTCTCATTTATTTCAGAGGAGTTTACTCCCGTATGAGTCAGTCTTGGACAGGGATCTCCAAACGTTTCAGTATGAGGGCCGCATCATATATTTTACACATTTTCAAGGGCCGAAGGAGGTAAGGGAGACCCAAGCAATTCCCCCAACCCCACTGTCTTTGCAAAGACAACAGGGGTGGGGGATCACTTCTGTCAGGCTTTGCTCTTCTTCCTACCCTCAGTCAGCCATAGGAAGAGGAAGGAAGGAGGACCCAAGTGCTTGGGCTCCCCTTCCTTCCTCTTCCTATGCCTGGGCTGGACAAAAAGGTAAGGCAGACCGGATGTGGCCCATGGGCCATAGTTTGGAGAACCCTGGTCTAGGATGACAACTTAAGAATCTACATGATAGTTTTCAATACATTTTAGATGTTGTCTGCAGCATGTTCTGGTCTCATTAATGCTTGCACTACTTCTAAGCCCTCACCATAAAAAGTCTGATTACAATCCTATTCCAGGTCCTTCACTTTGCCAGAATTATCAAAACAGATGTGGCACATTTTAGAGTCAGGAAAAGTTAATTTTTGAAGGGCATCATGGTACTGGCTGGAAGTCTTATTGCTCCAGCCAGCTATTTGGAAAATTATGGATGTGCTTTCTAAAAAAGTATTTTGCAACATTTTGTAACAAGTTTCTCCCCCCCCCCAAATGATCATGAATAGCCACAGTAGATATTTAAAATGCTGAATATGGCCAAATGTATATAGGCCTGGGTTATATACTGCTATTGGCTGCAGGAAAATTTAAGTACAGTAATGATATACTCAAGACTTCAGATCTGTAGGATAGAATTCAATATGCAACAACAAATGACTATGCTAACCACTAAACTTGCAGCAATTTCCCAATGAGATCCACTACAAAGGTGTTTTGCTAGCAGGCATAACAAATGGATTTTGGCTACTATTTGGGTACCTGATAAAAAAGACAGGCAAAACTAAGTGATCTCACCTTGCTTTGAACATTTCAGGGCAGAGAGCAGACTGCCAATCACATCCTGAATATTCTTGAATCCAGTCTCATTCAAGACAGATGGAGAATCCTTTTCCATATTTGTAACAGTCCTTTAAAAGCAAGATTGTACAGCTTGAGGACTGTAATACACAGTTGCCCACAGAAAGATACA
The DNA here is from genome assembly GCF_051106095.1 of Pogona vitticeps. NCBI lineage: Eukaryota > Metazoa > Chordata > Lepidosauria > Squamata > Agamidae > Pogona > Pogona vitticeps. Next base: position 174,161,261 of record NC_135783.1, on the reverse strand, counting down.
CAGAGCAAAATATACAACACAATCACACAACAGGTCTCTGTTTCCCTTCTCATCACCTTTCTGCTGGTTTCTGTCTCATTTTCTAGGTCGGGGTCAGGAGTCCTTGCATAACAGACAAGGAGCAAATGAGGAGATTTATTGTTCTTCTATGAATCTCAAAAATTAGTTGGAAAAGGCCTCTTTGGTTCAATTTCTCAGTGACCCCTCTCCACCCACTTAGAGATAGATGAATTAAATGAATGGGGCCTAGATGGATGCTTACCTTACCTATTCAGACCTTTTAAAAAGTACTGTTTTTGAACCACAATTCCCAGTCAGCATTGGTTGTTACAGCTGGTGAATCCCGGGAGTTGCAGCCCAAATACTTTTTCAAGGTCTGAACATGTTCTTGAAGGGGAGGCCAGAGGATGGGGGTTCAGCAGTTTTGATGACATTGCTCTTTGCTCTCTTCCTTCCTTCCTTCCTTCCTCCCTTTCTCTTTCACCAGCTGGGTTTTCTCTGTCCCTTTCTTCTCTAAAGCAAGCACTGTTGATGGCAGAGCTTAATTACCACAAGCTTAATAGAACATGGGATAGTAATTACTCCACTTTCACTGAACATTCCAGTTTCCTACACAGGCAGATGCTTTATTCTCATATCTTAATCATTAATCTATAAAAAGATTATGGAGCAGTAGGCTGAACTATTTACTATTATTTATTGATTTATTTCACTACTTTCGTATCATACATTTCTTCCCATTCAGGCAGCTTACAAAATGGCAGGCAGGAGGACAGCCAATACATACATTAGCATGTTTTAAATGCTATGAAACATACAATAGTTTTAAGCAACCACACTTGAAACCATTTACAAATATAGATAGCAAAAAAGATTTGCAAAAAAAAAAATGCTTTTAAAGAAAAGAAAAAGAGAGAAGAGCAGAAAAGAAAAGTCTGTCAAAAACAATCTCTGCAACCTGAACAATGCCCAAAAACTTTGACTGAAAAGAAAGGTCTTATGTGAGACATTTGCCAACCATAATTATGGTTAATGGTAGCACTTCAGATACTTTTAGATAAGAAAACTTTAGATAATCTCTTTGGAAAGCTCTGAATGGACTGAAGAGAACATAAACAGGAAAACAACACCCATGTAAGGTAAAACCCACAGCCCCCGAATTTCTTCCACTCCTCACTTTTTTCAATTGTCAAGCAGGCTTATTATATAGAAACCACATGGGGCTGGAAGAGTCCAGCGCAGAGACAGATACCACTATACTATTTCAGGCGTCCATGAAAAAATGTAATGTTTTATTATTCACTGTTTCATTACCTTTGTTTTTACTGGGTTTCCTCTCTTTTGACTTTTTTGTATGTGACTACTTTAGGTCACGGAGTCAGAGGACAGCGTGCTGTCCTCTGAAGATGCCGGCCACAGAGACTGGCGAAACGTTAGGAAGAACAACCTTCAGAACACGGCCAAAGAGCCCGAAAAACCCACAACAACCAGTCAATATTGCTTGCTCGCACGCAAAAATGGCAGTCTCCATTAGCAGTCGAAAGTCCCCTCACACACACTCCCAAATATTCAAGAACATCTAACTTTCAAGGGAGTTCCAGCAGAACAAGGCATCTCCAAGGAGGCAGCATCAACTTGAGAAGCTGCTGCCACAAAATGGTAGCCAAGCAAGGGATAAACAAGATGAGAGGAAACCCCTTTGTATCTGTTTGTTTCAGTTTTTCTTTTGTTACAAGAGGAATACACAACCCTATTTTCATGTTGTTTCACTGCCCAAATCAGATCAAACATATGCAAATGTTTTGGCTGTAAAGATTTGGCTTACCAGCATTACACACCAGTATTTTACAAGAGATTTACACATTCACAACTGTTTCCTCATTATGGTAGTTCTACATGGCAGTGTTCCTCATTTAGTTAAGAACTGAAGACAGTCTGCATTTGCAGACCAAACTTTCAAAAACTCAATCTTCTCCTGATCTGCCAAAATATCTTGCTTTTTTTCATACCATCTTTGTGAATAATTAAAAAAGGCTACACATTTTATTACAGTGAACTACATAAATAGATGAAGCTGCATATTTCAACACAGTGAAATGTCAATTACAACTGTTATGTCTACTGCCATTAGATTGCCTTTTCTTTTACCTGCTTGCACTGTGAAGAGCAACAACCATATCTTTGACATTAATGACTCCTTGAGTGATATCTGGGACCATTAGAAGGGTGTGCCAAATGGAAGTTTCATTTTGCAGCTGGGAGATGAGTGATAATAACGAAACAGCTTCCTTAACAAATGCCACCTGGTACTCAGGATCATACTGTAACTAAAAAGAGGCAAAATGAGGAAACAAACTACAGAACATGTAAAATATTGTGACCAGCACACATCTTTTATTATTTCATGAATTTTCTCATCTAATTATATTCTATCTATAATATATACCTTGATCCCACCTCCAGAGCTAAACCTCAGTTGAAAACGAAAACAATTAGGATGTGGGAAGTGTTGAGGTACATTGTGGGAAATGGCAAGTTTTACATCCTTTCACCCAGCTCCTTACTTCCTTCTCTCTATGTAACTGAGTAGATCTCGATTTAAACACACACTTCTACTCTACTCACATATAGTTTTAGGCCAGAGGCTTTTGCTTAACAAACCCTGCAAGTCTTTTTTCATCTTCATCCTTCACCCTTGACCAAGGAGAAGTCAGCTCGCCTGCTTCCCTGACAGTCAGAGATAAAGCCCAGTCTTTCATCTTGGCTTCTCTTTTCACTACTAGCTGCTGGAGTTCATGAACTAAAAGGAAACATCACATCTCTTTTACAGTATTGCCAGCTGCAGACACTGTTGGGCGCACAGCGACTGAACGGCTGCAACGCAGAGAGCCGGTTCCGGGGAATTCTCGTCCGAGTGGTCTGATTAAAGTCATCCAATGCTTAGCAGCCTTCTTCCGTGCTACTGAAAGGGGGAGAGGAGTGTGTGTGAGAGTGGAAGCCAGCTACTCACTTTAGGAATCTGATTTCTGAGTTCTTGAAAAAATGACTCCACAAGGGACACGTTTTTGAAGCAAAAGGTTTGATAGATGTTTGTTCCAAGGACTTCCCAAAGGAGACTGAGAGAAGGTACATTGCTTGCCATAAACTCACACATCACAGTTTTAAGGTTTACAACAGAGAAATTTTGTCTCGGCACCTGTAAAATAAAATTCAGTAGAAGAGAGTTTTGGAAAGGAATTGTTTGTTTAGAGAAACTGATCTATTATCTACAGCCTGAACAGCAACTTGAGCTAAGATGGTTGGTGTGACTCAGTTCAACCACCACAAAATCCCAGCATATCAGAACCAGTAAGAAATCTCAAAGGGGTTTGACTGGCCACAGTCAACCCAACTATGCCAGCCTTTGTGACAGGCTCCAACAACTACAGGTCTTCCTAAGTGGAGTATATGAACCCTAGTGTGTTGTGTAGTAGATAGACTAACAGATTAGGACTCAGGAGACCTGGGTTTAAATTCCCACTCTGCCCTGCAAACTTGCTGGAATGTGTTTGGCACATGTATCTTGAAACTCCTTATCCTGAACTCCTATTAGGATTGCTACACATTGGATGCCACTTGGCAGCACACTCAGTAACATACACACCAGTGAAGTGTGTAGTCACAGTTTCTGACCTTCAACATCTCGGCCTGCAATTCATAGCAGCTTTCCAGAACAGAAGCACTTTCAGAGGCTCACATCTCTCTCACACATGCATGTAAGCAGATGTTTTGTGAAGTGCATGCTCGTAAGAATCTCAGGCACATTTCAGGATGGGCAAGGTGCCACTCAAGCAGAGACAATGTTGTTTTAATTATTTCATGCTCTTTACATGCTCTTCATAGAGCTAGCATAATATTGTTTCTATTTGATCACCAGTGGCATCTTTGCAAGACCAGTGCGACATGGCTATTCCTATGAGGCAAAGTATAGGTGCATCTTCACAGGGTGGTCACAGTTTCGGTGTACTTCCATTGTTGAAATATCTTTTGGAAGGTGACCTCTGCGGCATAAGTAGTAATGCAACCTGTTGCTGTTTGTGCCAAAACAGGGCTATTTGGGAAATTAGAGTCATCATTTCATTTCCCCACTAAATGAAAACACATAGTGACATCATGACCCAGGCTGATATTTTAAAAGTGATCTCTTTAAAATGAATATAAAGCATTACCTCTCTCAGACTGAGAATTTTCTTGAGCAAATGTATTCTGGCTGCCGATGAAATATTTTCAACCATGTTTTCCATGTGGCCTGTTAAATCAATTAACTCTGCAGAAGTAAACACAGAACAACACATGGAAAAGTTTCAGGTGCTCTGAATATGCTGATATTGCCTAAGTTATGTCAGCTCCTGACTCTCCCTCTTTGGTGGGGTAAACAAAGCCTCCTGTCAGCATGATCCAAAATCAGTATTGGATCGCTAAGGTATCATTAAAAAGACAAATCTCCTGTACACATACTTCACCAGACTGAACATTGTAGAGCTTCAGGCTGGGGGGCAGGAGGAGGCATAGGACATTCTAAATATTATCTTGCCTGCAATTCACCATACACCCCCATCCCCACTGTTACTTTAAATACAACACTGTTACACTTATTTTAACAGTGATTATATAGTGATGGGGAGGGACGTGGTGGTGCTGTGGGCTAAACTGCAGAAGCCTGTGCTGCAGGGTCAGAAGACCAGCAGTCGTAAGATCGAATGCACGCAATGGAGTGAGCTCCCGTCGCTTTGTCCCAGCTCCTCGCCAACCTAGCAGTTCGAAAGCATGGAAATGCGAGTAGATAAATAGGTACCATCTTGGTGGGAAGGTAAAATGGCGTTCCCTAGTCACGCTGGCCATGTAACAACGGAAAACTGTCTTTGGACAGGCCCTGGCTCTATGGCTTGAAAAGCGGGATGAGCGCCGCGCTCTAAAGTCGGACACGACTGGACTGAAAATGTCAAGGGGAACCTATATAGTGATGGGACAGGGAAACAATCCTTGCCCATATTTCTGAGTAACAGCAGGCACCTAAGGAAGCCGTGGTCATTATAGTCAGTATTACACAAGCATGTACATAGCTGCTAACTGGAAAGCCATCCCTGCTGCAACTTTGGTTGAGCAAAACCACAAATTTTATGCAGGGCTGAATGGGACATTCCATGCATCCTGCACCATCAACCACTTTTTCTGGACTAGTAAAGTGGTCTTTCCACCTATGGCTATTTCCACTTGCCTAAAATAAAGTGAGGATACCCAGGGCAGTGTAGTGGATACAGTGATGGGGTGGAACTCAGAAGGCCCGAGTTCAGCCATGAACTCCTTCACCAAGCAAGTGGAACTCCTTAAATATCTCACTTACCTTGTAAGCCCTATTAGGGTTGCTATAAGTTAATTCCAACTTGACGGTACAGAAGAGCAAAATAACATGATCACAAAATAGAAGAATGTTTTGCCTGAGTCTACTTTCTCAGTGACTTGGCCAGGGGTAGAGAGACAGTCTTTGCCAGTTCAAGGACTACAGGGGGAATTTAACTTGTAGCAAGGACAAAGTGTGTTTGCCACAAAAAAATTCAAGAAGATAGGAATTTTGGTATCTGACAATGTGCATCCTACGCTGTGTCTCCTCAGATTCAAAATTCTGTGATTGAGATTTTGTTGTAGAAGGAGGCACTAAGTGAAATATCTTTTGCTTCTCTTTCCATGTCTATCCCTTTTCTCCTCATTGTATACCATATGCTTTCCAGTCCTGGAGAGAATTAAAAGATAGTTCCCTGTTTGTTTCCTTATGGCTGACAAAAGGCTGTATAGCTCAAAACTGAGGCCACTCAGTCTTATACTGGTCAGAGAATTCTCACTTATTTGCCAGCAGGGATTGTTTTGTGATCTATAGGAGCAATTATTTCTTCATTTGTGCATTTATACTTCCTCTGGTCTAATAAGGAAACTTAACCAGAATAAGTGCAAGATCATAGTTTGAAAAACTGCAGCTTAGTATAATATCTTAATTGGCAAAACATAATGATGGTGACTACTCTGTATTCCAAAGACACTGCATTGGGGAGAAAGGAGTGAAATTATGAAGCCAAAGACTGAGAGGATGGGAAACTGAAAAATGTAAACATCTCACAGACATGGTTTGCTTACTTTCCATTTGGAAACTCAGGAGATGGCTTGGTGTGCTGCCTGCCAGGGAAAACGAACAGCCAAGACAGTTCCACAGAGGCGGTCGCTACGGGGCGATGTGGCAGAAAAGGTAGCAGACTGCGATTGTTTAAAGGTCTGCCAGAGCTCTTGGCATTGGCATCAATGCAGGGCAAAGTAGCAGTGCCAATGCTAGGCACACTGGCAGACCTTTAAACAACTACTTCTGGAACAGCCTTCTACCTTTTCTGCCAAAGACCAAGTACAGGGTGGAGGCAGTGTGCCTAAATATAGTTGCAGGTACCAGATAAATACTCCAAGGCCACTTTCGTTTATACAATGTGCAGCCAGCAGTTCTCCTGACTTCATCATCGCATTTGCCAATCCATTTTCCAAATGACATTTCCCACCCCTGCAATATTTTATTTACACTTGCCAGCTGAAAACCTGTGGGCGCTCAGAAGCGGCTGCTGATAGATCACCAGTGTAACTGCCAAATCAAATAATCTATCAAGAACAGAAAAGTGACAGCAAGTTCTGAAAGATGTAATCATAGCCATGACTATGGTATGTAGCCACTGAATATATATTACGGGGCATACATTTACCATACTACTAGACAACAATGGTACACAGCTATTTTATAAATACATACTTACGAGCAATATGTATTGTTGTTGCCCATTAAATAAGTTGTAATTCAAAGTATTTCTTTTACAGAAATGCTTACAATGGGCCCACTACTATTAAAACAGATGGCCCAGGATCCTATCAGCCACACCAATCAGCATAACATAATTTGTGTAAATCTCAGTAGTAAATGAATGCAAGTTAAAAAGTCAATCAGCTATTGTTTGCTGAGTTGAGCAAATTGTGACAGCAAATACCAACTTGCAACAGTTCACTACGAAGATTTGTGCCGATTGGGCTACATCAGTGTAAAAACACTATGGGATTCTAGCTATGACTTTAGAAATAACTTATGCCACATATTCCACATACCTCTGTCCCTAAAATGAAGTGAGCGTCCCACTACCATCTCTCTCTCTCTCTCTCTCTCTCTCTCTCTCTCTCTCTCTCTCTCTCTCTCTCTCTCTCTGAATTATATCTTCCCTCTTCTCCAGTGAACTCAAGGGAGCACACATGGCTCTCCTCTCCTCATGATATCCTTCCAACAACCCTATGAGGTCATTCAGGCTGAGAGAGAACAACTGGCCACTGTACTATACATACCTACCCACATACCTATTGACCCACTCATGGCAGACATATATTGGGCTGCACTGTTACTCACCAAGATACTTCTAGCAGTTTAAAACAATTGCTTCCTCACTCTATAGCCCACAGAAAGCCAAGCAATCTTTTTAATGCAGCTCTCCTGGGCCTTTATCCAAAGAGTTCCCCCTGATTAGAACTTTATCTGCTGCAAAGAGAAGATACCTACTAAACTCTTAATAGAATTAAATAACGTACCCAATGAACCATTCCTGCTTTTGGGAACATCAGCACTCTGGGATGATGGATTGCTGTCCTCTGGGTTAGCTGACCTTCTCCATTTTCTGATAAGATAAAGAAGAGTAAGAGGAGTCCTGCATCATCACTTATAATTCTCCTCCCATTGAAGTTCCTTATATCAAACCACATTCAGGCTCCATATCAGAAAGCAGTTTTCTTTACAGAGCAGTTCTTTTCAATTCAGTACAGAGGTCTACTCCTAAACCTATTTTTACATTACTTCCACTAAACAAGGACTGCTTTTACCAGATTTCCTGTGTGGGGCAGATAAGAGGAAAAGGGCAATTCTTTCTTATAGCAACACAAGGATGAAAGGGATTAAAGGCACACCACAATGGTATTAAAATAGTTGGTCCAATACATTCCACACATATTTCTCAGTATTAAAGGAAAGAAAAGTGCAATAAAAAGATATTCTGAAGGTGTTTGAATTAGAGATTAAAATCTGTTAAAGAGCAGATTAACAAACTGTTCATTCTTTAAGTTTAGATAACAGTTCTTATTTTCATCACCCCCCAATGCAAAGCAGATTGCCCAGGTACACGAGCGACTGATCTAGTGTGATGCTATGCAACGCCACTGTAAGAATACCAGCACAGCAAACACATTCAAGATGTTACAGTGATACTCAAAATCAAGCTAATGTGCGTATGCTAGTGCTTACCTGAGTCAGATATGAATCATTATGTTGGCAGAAGTGGACATAATGAAAGTAGACAAGGGTGGTGAGTGTTAATCTTGTACCAGAACTTGGGAAATCTGCTTCGTTGGACTACAGTTCTCAGACTCCCTCAGACAGCATGGTCACTGGCTATAATTTACACACAGTAGGTCTACATTGACAAGATCTGGCTCCCCTTGAAAAAACTAAAGCTAAAGAATGTGGAAGCTGAGGGCCCCAGAGACATGCACACACATTCCAAGTACAGACCGCTAGACCAGGGGTGCCTTGGCAGACAGCCATTCGATAGCTCAGTGGTTTCAGGATTTGGCTGTGGGGCTAGAGGTTGGGAGTTTGATTCTCCACTGTGCATTCTTGACAAGGGCTGGTCTCAATGATCTGTAGGGTGCCCTTCCAGGTCTGTAGATGATGATGATTATAGCCACCACATTAGTGGTATAGATGGCAAAAATGAAAACTGAATTTTAGAGAATGTAAATTTCAGAAGGGGTAGCCATGATACTTTGTCATTTGAAAGGAAAGGAGAAAAGCAAGACAAGGGCCAGAATTCTGTTGGTGCAGCTCTGCACACGTAAGGCTTAGATAACATTAATTTTATCACTAATTATCAGTGGTGGCAATTTTCAGATGTTAAAGACTGCCCTCTCTGTCCCAAGACCCTCCCTCAAGGCTTCCCCTGGTTGAAAGGGATTCATAGAGAGCTGCATAGAGACTCTTTAACTGGGTGGCGGAGGAACCATATTAATTAATAAAAAAATAAAAGGTCATTGCTGCTGACGTCACCAGCCTTATGTATTGCTGACGTCACCTGTGCCAACAGGATTCTAGTTTAAGAGTCTTAGGACACCTTAAATTTGTCATCTTCAATGTGTACACAATTGTTTGCTGCAAAACTGGCAATAAGTTTAAATCTTATATCTGCATTTTTGCAATGAAATAAATGCTTTTGTCATGTTTTAAGCATGAGTAAAAATCCTCATGAGTTTCATGAATTTATTCATAAGAGTCAGGGAGGTTTATCCATTCTTGTTTTGTTGTTCTGACTCATAACTACTCCCCCATTGCTCCCACAATTCCTTGTTTTTCTCTTTCAAGACATCTTAGGCATTTCTTAAGATTCTCAGTCAATCTCAATGATGCCATGCTTGAACAAGACCACTTGAGGTAATCTTGTGTAGGGAATATGTTCAGCAAACTTCAACATGAAGCATCAACATTATCTTCACCCTGTTCTTTTCTGTGATCCTAAAAGTAGGTCCAGATATGAGAGTCTTAATCAGAAGATTCTAAATGGCTCACATTTCAAATCTCAACAAAACATCTCAGAGAGAAATTGTTCAAGCAATTTTGACCCAGCGTATGGACAACTGTTCAATTGTTTCAGCTGTCACTAGCAGTCCCAAGTTATACATCTGGATGTAACTCCTCAAATTTACAACAGATCTACCACTGAGGTTTGCCACATCAGTAACTCTAGGCCAATGTCACCTCCATATTTCATCATTTTAATTATCAGTTACCCTAAATTCTACTCTGCTTTGGACACTTTCTTACAAAACAAAAACAAAAATTATTTCTTACTTGCTTATGGGTGAGATACCATTCAGTTTGGGTAGCAGGTCTTCAGGTGTATAAGGTGTGCTTTTGCAGGTGGCATCTGAACCACACAGTGCAGTTTGGAGAAATGGGAAGAAACCTGTGCTAGGGAGATTCCGGGGGGCAAGGTAACCTGGGTGGGACAAAAGAGAAAAACATGTGTTGGGATGGCACAGTGCATGAGAAATCAGTGAATACTATCTACCTTTATATTCTCATTAAAACTTTCTGGCAACAAGAAAGAAATAAAGTGATACGCAGATGAAAAATGGAAATCTCTACTTCAAACTTTAAGACAAAAGCAATTTGAAAAAGAAACACTAGGCAAAAAAGAGAAGCTTGCAGAAACAGAAACAAGTCAAAAGACAAAATCAGCAGAAATACACATGTCAAGGAGGAGGAAGGGGATTGCACACACCCACCTTTGACTCCCATGCATTTGATGTAGCATTTGAAAAAGTCCCAAGTCGTCCATCTTAGGACTCCTACACATGACCCACCACATGCATAAAGGAAATGCACTGATGGTGCATCAGGTGCATTCCTGAATTTAGGACTTCTTGCCCCTGTTTCCTTGCCTTTTTGTATTTTAGGGTCAATGCTACAACATAGAAGTGGCTTATTCCACTTCTAAGGAGACTATAAGGAGTATGGAGCAGGCATGAAGCCAAAGGTGTCATAATTTCTAGGTAGAACCTTGACATGGCCATACCATGATTTAGACCAATGGTTCTCAGCCTTTGGGCCTTCAGCTGCTTGGGACTTTGGTTCTCAGAATCCACAGCCCATGACCATGGCGGCAGGCGCTCCTGGAAAACCGAGGCAAAAAACATTCGGAGGGCCAACATTGGAGAGGTACTTGATTAGACCTACTGTTTATCTAAGTCTTGCTCCAACTTATTGGCTTTAAATCAGTACCTTTAAATATGAGTCTGCCTGAATTATACCTAGGTGTGGTGGTACAATTAATAATGCACAAAGTGTGTGGAAACAGATGCTGATCCTACCTCCTGCAGGTCCAGGCACCAGCTGAATTCACTTTGATAATGTGGAACAATGGCAAAGAGAACATGCATTCAGCCCATTACCAGTTTAAATGCAGAAGGCTATGTCTGATTGTTAGTTCCAGCTGGAGCAGCCCCAGTGAATCAGTGGGACTTATTTTTGTGCTGACTTAACAAATTCCTTTAGTGGGCCTACTCTGGCCAGAACCAGCAATTCGATTTACCCCAATCATTTCATTTGATCCTGAGATTACAGCCGGAATGGATAGATCACATCTCTCCATGATACTAGTGATATAAAGTGGGCGGCTTCTATAGGGCGTTAACTCTGTTTTAGCCAGTCGTGCTGAAAACTGCAGAAGGAGTCACCCTAGGAATGACTGGTCCTGCATAGCAAAGTGGCAATTATTACACAATGACCTTCCTGTTTTAGCAGAGGCTTAAAGTGACACTTTAAAAGTTTCAATGGCAAATTTTCAAAGGGAAACCCCATTTTATTACTGTGGCCTTAGGACAGGGCAGGAAATACGTCAACAGGAATTAAGGGACAAATGGTATAAAAAAAGTGTTACTAAAAATTACAAGAACATGAAACTATGGCATAGAGGAGGGCAGTGTATCTTGTTAAGACACAAACTTTTACTCCCCCAGAGTAACATCTATCTAAATCACACATGCAGTGAAAGATATACAAATATATAATTATTGTACCCAACAAATTAAAACAAAAATAGTGACCATTTGAATAGCACCAAATGACTCAGTACCAAAATGGGTCAATTAAAATAGCCTACAGAAAAGGGATAGATTTTTTCAGGACAAAATTTTAAAAAAAACCCTTGGAAAATAGTGATGGCTTTGTCACCCTCCAAAAATTCAACAGAAAATGAGCCAACCAAACCTCACTGAAAAAGAAGCTCCAGAATTAGGCTGCTACAACTGAAAAAGCATGCCTCACATTTTGCCAAGCTACATCTTGGAAGCCAGCCAGATGGGAAGCAAGAAAACTAATTAAAGGGAGAGCAGTTTCAGGGTAATACCATGCATGATTATTCGGAAGTAAACGCTACCAAGTTCAATTGGGCTTGCCCTCCAATGGGAATATCGGGGTTGTGGCTTAATGGTAAGAATATTAAACAAAAAGGACTTACATCCAGGAAAGCCTTCATGGTGCTTGACTACCTAAACCAGTCACTGCTTCCCCACCCCACTTGGCAAGGTAAAGAACTGTATCATAATTATGTGCTGTCAAGTCAAAACTGACTTACAGCATCCCCAATAAGGTTTTCAAGGTAAGTGAGGTATTAAAGGAGTGGTTTTCTCAATTCTGCCCCCAGGAAGTTTCCATGGCAGAGTTGGCGAATCAAAGCCAGGTCTCCTGAGTCATAATCCATTACTCTATCCACCACATCACACTGGGTACAGAATAACTGTGCAGAGCCTGTTTAAACAAACAGTCCTCAATTCCACTCTACTTTGTCTCCTTGTTTCTATCTTTCCCCTTTACCCAGTGATCCAGGAACATTTCTCCTGGGCTGGATTAATTTCACATAGCCCACAACAGCAGAAATAGGAGGGAGACTTTAACAGGAAGAGAACATTTTACTTGTCATCAATAGTGAATTTTAATTGTTTGAGTACTTAGGGGCTATACTTGTTTTTTTGGCAGAGATGTTTAGAAACAGTTAGTTCAGCCTTAACTGAAAAGTTGCAAGACTCGAATGGAAGAAGGAAAACGAGATACGATAAGATGGGCACAGGATGGAGGAGACATTTAGTGTCCTGTGAAGCTGAGTCACTTCCAATTGTTAGCAATCCTGTGAGGGTTTTCAAGGTGTGTGAAATGTTCAAAGAGTGGTTTGCCTTTGCCACCACCCAGGTGAGCTTCCATAGTTGAATGAGGATTAGAACTTGGTCCTCTAAGTCAGTGGTCTCCAACCTTGGGCCTCCAGAAGTTCTTGGACTTCAACTCCCAGAAATCCTGGCAAGCAGAGGTGGTGGTGAAAACTTTTGGGAGTTGTAGTCCAAGAACGTTTGGAGGCCCAAGGTTGGGGACCACAGCTCTAAGTTATTTAAAACTTAGTCAGTTAAAACCATTCTTCTGATTTACAGTAGGACATGGAACCTTCATCTTCTAAATTATGTTTTATTTTGCATATCCATTTATATTCATCAGTTGCCTCACCTACAGCTAACCTGTTTTTCTACCCCTACTTTGCAAATTTAGAATCATGATATCCTACATTCATCCTGTGAAGAGATGAATATCAGGCAATTGTTTCTGGGTTGGGCACCGTACTCAAGCAGCAGCGATTTTTCTTCCTGAATAACTTTGGTACTAAAGGCACATAGCAGCAATGGTCTTTTTGTTTGTTTGTTTTTGCTGTCTTTGATAACCAACACTCATTGTAAAAGCACATTTTCACCATTTTCACAATATCCAAAAATGCCACAGCATCGTAGAATCATGACGTTGGAAGGAGCCTCTAAGGACATCAAGTCGAACCCTCTGCTCAATGCAGGAATACAAATCAAAGCAGATCTGCCAGGTGGTTGTCTGCATTTCTCTTGAATGCCTCCAGTGTTGGAGCACTCACATCTCCAGATAATTGGTTCCATTGCTGTACTGCTCTAACAGTTATATCATAAATGGACTTTAAAAAAAAAACCCAAAAACCCACCCCCTCCAATAGACAAGAACATCTTCATCTCCCTGTGTGTGTGTGTGTTTAGTCGTTTAGTCGTGTCCGACTCTTCGTGACCCCATGGACCAGAGCACGCCAGGCCCTCCTGTCTTCTACTGCCTCCCGGAGTTGTGTCAGGTTCATGTTGGTTGCTTCGCAGACGCTGTCCAGCCATCTCATCCTCGGTCGTCCCCTTCTCCTCTTGCCATCACACCTTCCTAACATCAAGGTTTTTTCCAAGGACTCTTTTCTTCTCATGAGATGGCCAAAGTACTGGAGCCTCAGCTTCAGGATCTGTCCTTCCAGTGAGCACTCAGGGTTGATTTCCTTTAGAATTGATAGGTTTGTTCTCTTTGCAGTCCAGGGGATTCTCAAGAGCCTCCTCCAGCACCACAATTCAAAGGCATCAATTCTTCGGCGGTCTGCTTTCTTTATGGTCCAGCTCTCACTTCCATACATCACGACAGGAAAAACCATAGCTTTGACTATTCGGATTTTTGTTGGCAAGGTGATGTCTCTGCTTTTCAAGATGCTGTCAAGATTTGTCATCGCTTTCCTCCCAAGAAGAAGGCGTCTTTTAATTTCAGGGCTGCTGTCTCCATCTGCAGTGATCATGGAGCCCAGGAAGATAAAATTTGACACTGCCTCCATATCTTCCCCTTCTATTTCCCAGGAGGTGATGGGACCAGTGGCCATGATCTTAGTTTTTTTGATGTTGAGTTTCAGACCATTTTTTGCACTCTCCTCTTTCACTCTCATTACAAGGTTCTTTAATTCCTCCTCACTTTCTGCCATGAGAGTGGTATCATCTGCATATCGGAGGTTGTTGATATTTCTTCCGGCAATCTTAATTCCGGCTTGGGTTTCTTCCAGTCCAGCCTCCCGCATGATGTATTCTGCATATAAGTTAAATAAGCTGGGGGACAATATACAGCCTTGCCGTACTCCTTTCCCAATTTTGAACCACTCAGTTGTTCCATGACCAGTTCTAACTGTTGCTTCCTGTCCCACATATAGGTTTCTCAGGAGACAGATAAAGTGGTCAGGCACTCCCATTTCTTTAAGAACTTGCCATAGTTTGTTGTGGTCCACACAGTCAAAGGCTTTCGCATAGTCAATGAAGCAGAAGTAGATATTTTTCTGGAACTCTCTGGCTTTCTCCATAATCCAGCGCAAGTTAGCAATTTGGTCTCGAGTTCCTCTGCCTCTTCGGAATCCAGCTTGTACTTCTGGGAGTTCTTGGTCCACATACTGCTGAAGCCTACCTTGCAGGATTTTGAACATAACCTTGCTAGCGTGCGAAATGAGTGCAATTGTTCGGTAGTTGGAGCATTCTTTGGCACTGCCTTTCTTTGGGATTGGGATGTAGACTGATCTTTTCCAATCCTCTGGCCACTGTTGGGTTTTCCAAACTTGCTGGCATATTGAATGTAGCACCTTAACAGCATCATCTTTCAAGATTTTAAATAGTTCAACTGGGATGCCATCACCTCCACTGGCCTTGTTGTTAGCCAGGCTTTCTAAGGCCCCTAGCCTCAAGCAAAGGCCCCTAGCCTCATCTCCCTAGCCTCAAGCAAACAAGAAGTCAACATGTTAACTTATTGTGTAGCCCTTTGAGAGCTAACTTATTCATTATGGCACTGGTCCCCAACCTGGGCCTCCAGATGTTCTTGGGCTACAACTCCCAGAAACCTTCACCACCACCTCTGCTGGCAAGGATTTCTGGGAATTGAAGTCCAAGAACATCTGGAGGCCCAAGGTTGGGGACCACTGCATTATGGCATATGCTTAAGAGGACAGTGACTGTTACAACAGATGCTACGGAGCAGTCCACTGATTATTTATTTTGTTCAGATCCTACATTACCCCCCTTCTCTCCCACTACCCTCCTCTTGCCACTCTCTCTGCAAACTTAATTTATTTTTATCCATAGAGCTATGGAAAGCACAGAGACTAGCAATTTCCTCCCACTCTACCTCACACCCTATTCTTCTCCTTCCTCCCGCACACCGTTTCTCATGCATCCCAGGGCAGGTGCTGCTTCTTGGAAGGTGATAGGACAGTCCTGCAAAATCGTGCATATGCCCGGCCCCCCACTCTCCTGTACAGAAGGACTTTGGAAGCAAGTGAAGCCAAATTTCAAAAGTCAACTTGGCTATTAGTAAAAACTGGAAAAAAAATCAGACTCTACTATGCACAACCTTTTAACCCATTTACAAACCTCATTTTCCCAAGGAGGGCCAAAGCAGAAGTTATGCAAATTATCAGAAAAGTAGGATGTGTGCTGGTTTCGGAGCAGTGTGACTCCTGCTTTGCTACTGCTCTGCCACTCACACATGGCTATCCCTTAAGGATTTTCCTCTTCTGATGATGGGTTATCTATGGTGTACATTTTGGCCTTGAAAGTAAGGCCTAGTTCTCACTGAGACAGTAAATATTTTTCTAGACAGGTGGGAAATTATTGAAAATTATGCCATTAAAAGAAATCCTGATGCGGAAAACTAATATGTGGGGTGGAGATGTTCTAGCTTAGCCTTCTACATATTGTTAGAAGACTAGGCTAGAACTGCATGGTAGTTCTATGTGAGGATTTGTTTTATTTTGTTTTAAGAAGGAGATTTCTGTCAGTGACCTGAACTGAAATGGTACAATGCAAGAACAAATTTCATGTGTCAGTAGGAGCAAGACTCCGGCATTGCACTGCACAGCACTGGACTGTGAAGCATTAATTAAGTGCCACTGTACATGATAATCAAATTGCTTTTGCTTCGTGCTTCTTCTAGAATTTCTTGTTTGGGTACTACTTCTTTGAGTACAGCTCATGCTTAGTACAATGAGAATTATAAATACAAATCAATTTGTCTCCATGCATAATTTGGCTTGGAGTCTGGCTTCTGAGGCAGAATTAGAATTCCTGATGAGCTTGTTCTTTCAGGGCTTTGGAAACAGGTTTCTAAAGATTCTGGCAATTTCCAAGGGCTGTATCTGATGCTCTGGCTGTGCTCACAAAAGCAGCTTCTGTGAGCACAAGTGGGAGAAAGCCAAACACCCTCCCATGTGCTCTAAAAACCTGCCTCTGTTGCAGGAAACCTCTGCATGAGGAGGGGGTCTATAATCTGAACCCTTGTCTTCTTTGTATGTGGCTCTCATACCTGGATGTTTGCACCTCATACCTATATGTAATACATTGCTCATGCAACCCTGCTAGATCTCACTATAGCACTCTTGTTACCTAAAAATTCTGCAACACAAAGCACATAAACTGCAACAATTAATGCTGATTTTTTTCCTCCTTGATATAAGTCTTGGGAGGGGCAAGAACTGGTTATTCCAATAGCTAGCGATACAGAATGGGGGGATCCAGATACAGTGGTGCCTCGCTTAGCGATGTTAATTGGTTCAAAAAAATCGCTATGGGAAAACATCGCTAAGTGAAACACCATTTCCCATAGGAATGCATTGAAAACCAGATAATCCGTTCCAATGAGAAAGGATTACCGTCCTTAAGCGAAAATCGCCATAGGAAACATCACTAAGCAAAACGCGGTTCCCCCATTGGAATGCATTAAATAGGTTTCAATGTATTTCAATGGTTTTGACAGGCCCGTTTTCGCTATTTTTAAAGTGTCTTAAAATGTTCAAAAACTGTTTAAAATGCTTGGAATCGTTAGTGCACCTTGTGAAACCTTTGCAAACTTAATTTGGCTTTGTTCTGAGTCTTCGTTAATTTTTGGTAAATTCCCCCCCCCCATTGGAATGCATTGACAGCTGTCAAACCTACAGTTCAATGCATTTCAATGGGGGGGGGGAATTCACCAAAAATTAACGAATACTCAGAACAAAGCCAAATTAAGTTTGCAAAGGTTTTACAAGGTGCACTAACGATTCCAAGCATTTTAAACAGTTTTTGAACATTGTAAGACATTTTAAAAATAGCGAAAACGGACATCACTAAGCGAAACAGGGGGACCCAAACTGTCATCGCTATGCAAGGCATGGTCCTGAACATCGCTATGCGAAATTTCCCCATTGGAAACATTGCTAAATGAAGCGCAAGATCGCTCCTAAAGCCTCATTGTTAAGCGAATACAACGTTAAACGAGGCAATCGCTAAGTGAGGCACCACTGTATAGTCTTTGACCTGTTGCATTTTGTTCAATTTCATTGTAGCTTTTTCCCCTTCTCATTATAAGTATTTCATATTGTATCTTCTCACATTTTGTCTCCAAACTGACTAGCTTGCTTCCTTTTCAGCACCAGTGGGCACTAAAAATTCAAGTGCCAATGCTGGTAGAGGGGCGTTAAGGGGAGCCATCTGCAGCAGAATCCAGGAACACGCCCATCACAGAATCAAACACAGCAGCTGTAGCCACACATGACTGATACCTAAACATTTAACAAATGATGTGAAACATATTCTTCTCTAATTACAGATCTTGCCAGGTTTCTTTGCTGTGTGGAAAATCATCATTTCCTTATGGAATTTCAGAGATAATGTGCCAAAATAAGATGTGCATTGTTAGGAGGTGAAAACATCAAGCGTTGTGTTGTATCCATATACAGCAGCCCATGGTACGAGGAAACCCCTTTCAGATTTCCCTCACCATTAGTAATTCCGAAGCACCTTTGAGTCATAAGAATGCTTCACTATTCTTAGTGGAAAGAGGCTGAAAATGACTCTGTAATAACAAATCAAGCTGTCCCAGAACACAATGTGAACCAGGGTCCCAAATACCATGTTTGAATGGGTCACACTGCCACCTTTATGAAATGGGCAATGCTCTTTTTCTGTAATACACTTTACAAACTGGTTCTCTGATGCAATTTACCTCTTTTGGTAACAGAGTTTGGGAGGGAAAAGCATATGAAGCAATGCAACTCCAGAATACCAAATCCAATTTACATATACATATACATATACATATACATATACATATACATATTTACAATATTAGGTGTCGTTGAATGACATGGACGTACATGCACATTTGCAACCTGAAGGTGAGCGGAAATGAACACAGTCATTACATAATAACCAATTATATATGCTGGCTTGCCAAGTGTGCTTAACAGGAAATTTCAGGGCCACATTAGACACTATGGCAGAAGATGGCACAGTGGGGGGGGGGGCGGGGACACCTATAAACCGATGGTTGTCACACTTTGATTTTGTGGTGCTTGGGTGTGGAAGGGAGCTAAATCCTCCTTTGCTTCTGTCTCTGTAATCTCCTGCTCCAGTCCCTTTTATCTCAATAGAGCTCATATCTGGTCTTGAAATGGAGCAGCCGGGAGGAACAGGCAGGGAACAGACTGTCGATTTAGCTTATTTTGCAATGTGCCCATTTTGAAATTATGCATCCATACAGCTTTATACATGAATGTGGCAGCCATGTGACCAAACATTCAACATCAGATCCCAGGACTGCAACAATATCTGTTCATCATGCTCTTTACCTTTTTAGATGTTAATTTGAGGAACTCAGATGGGAAATCCCCACCACCACCAAAAAAAGGTTGAAAAGCCTTCGGTTATAATTTTTTTAAAAGAAAAGAATAATATACCTTTTTATATCTTCTAGGAATTCATGAGATATAGGGTATTTTCTTTGGTTCTTTTTTTGTTTTCAAACATTTTTACAGAAATTTTACAAAATCATTGAATCATAGACGTTTCAATCCTATAAAGATGCTTAATGCCACCAATGCCCCTTCAGCCAACAGAATCTGTATCTTTGCTCTCAGACCCAGAAGTGAAAAGGAGGGATTAGATTCAGCATTAAGCATCTTGATTGTGGGATGGATGTCACCGATTTCAATACACAAACATCATTCTCCATGGTGGTAAAAGACATAAATATGTCCCAGCCAAGTGGGAAACATTCGGGTTGTGATCTCTGTGTTAGCTATGCTTTAGTGTGCCATTTTAGTGCCATGAGATTGCCTGTTGTTTAGCATCTGTGTTCCTCAAGCAAATGCAGCTAACATTATTGTTATTTTCAATGAAATCCACAGATCCAGCTACTGCATTTGAAGAAGCAAATGCATTTACTGTTAATAACTGAATGAGGCAATCATGTGACCAAGCAGGTTTATGTAGCATCAGTTTTACTTTTTTATGGGTAAAATCCTCAGCTTTCAAAACTTTATTTAATATTTTTGCATTTTTTTCCCAGAGGCTGAGCAAATTCAAGTTCCAGACAGGGATAGTGTTTTAGATGCTGGATTGGACTATCTTTTGAGTAGACATGCACAGGATTTCTGTGTCAGGGCTACTTACATTCAGACAGCACTCTACAGGTTGTGGGCAAAGCTTGTATATTCTTCTGCTCTCATCTGTGCTTGGAATCTTCAGTGTGAAACTGATTCTAAGCCATAGCCAGACAGTTTTTCCTCATTCAGAAGGGTTAGAAAAATTGCATGTGATACCTGATTAGTGTCCAGACTTTTTTTTTTTTTTTTGGCTGAATGCCAAATTAGATGTAATGCAAGAGGCACATGATTAATTCTTAGAGTTCTTTTTTTAAAAAACAAAACTTCAAATGCAGCTTTGGCACCAGCTCTGTGGACAGGACTCTTGCTTGAACTGTGCCTGGCCCCCCTCCCTCCCTGCCAACTTTCAAGAAGCTGCTGAAGACGCAGCTCTTCGTTGAGGCCTCTGACAGCAGCCCTGTCTGAATTGGCCTCCTGCCCTGCCCACTCTATGGTGGATAACATTTGCACTGTCTTAGTTCTGTGATGTTTTCAACCGAGGTGACTTGTTTTTACTGTAATTTTATTATTCTTACTATTTACTTTGGTTCTAGTTTATCTGTTTGTGAACCACCCAGAATAGTGTATTGCACTAATGGGGCAGTATAGAAAGTTAATAAAGCAAACAAACAAACAAATGCAGTTGCAGGAGGATTCTGAATTTGGTCAGAGCAACAGAGGGGCGTGGCTGGCGTGCTCTGGTCCAAGGGGTCACGAAGAGTCGGACATGACTAAACAACTAAACGACGCCGACGAAGAGAGGGGATGTTTCGCCGAGATCATCTAGTAGATCCAATGGGATAAATTTTACCCCAGATTTGTGATGGACAAATCACAGACAAACAGCTAATGAACAGCATGAAGCAGCTCATATCCTCCTCTCCCATGGGAACACTTCCTCAACTGTTTTAAATGGGGTAGGAAACACTTCCTGTGACTCTTACATCATGTATGATTTTGTCCTGAAAATTCCTGAATGCAGATTCAACCTAATGAACTCTCCTGTATATATTGTGAGAACAGGACAGGACCTGAACATCTAAAACAGAGGCAGGACGAGACAGTCCTTGTTCTATTTTCATAATAGCATGCAGGGCCCAGCTGGACATGGGTTAATAGGAGAGGTATCTTGTTCGGCGAGTTTCATGCTGCTACAAGCACCGTTCCTGGCTCCTACGGTTCCTACAGAAGCCGATGAAATAGCTTGCTCTATGTGAGCACAGTTTTTAAAAATAAGATGATGATGAAACTAACATTCCAGCAAACAAGTTCTACTAATCTGAATCTGAATATAGTGAATTCAGATTAGCTCTCAAGCATTTTTTATATTTCATAGAAGGGCAGGCGTAGTCTGAAAAATGGATAGGGAAGGTGTGGCTGGCATTTCTACACTTCCAAACTCACACTTAAAAGGTCACATTATGTTCTTACTGACAGAAACCCTCACTTTGGCCTTTCCTATCATATTTCACCTGAAAGAGGTGGTCAGATGTTGATGTAGTATCCTCAGCAGCAGCAACTGAGTGAGTGGAACAAAAAACAGAAAAACCAATGGTCTCTTATGAACTTTTCCCATCCTTTCAGCTGAAAGGCAGATGATACACAATGGCTGTTGAGGGAAAGAAACTCAGTGTTGCTCAAGATTTGGGACAAGCAATTATCTCTCCTAACTCAAGAAGAATAACTGGTTAATTCACCTTTGGATCCAGAAAACAACCATTGTTGTGCCTTTATTTGTTCTCCCCCCCCCCGCCCCCCATGTTAGCAAGGACAGAGAACAAAGGGAAATATAGCTCCGTTTCATCCAACAACCACTAATTGACAGTGTGCAATGCATTGAACAAGGCAACGGCACTGGCAGACACCAATATTCTTCAACAAGAAAGCAAATGTGTACATTAGTTACAGGCACAGTAGAAATTTGCAAGTTTTGAAAGACAAATTCAGAGAATCGTGAAGTTGGAAGGGGTCTGTAAGGCCATTGAGTCCAAAGGTACACAAATAATTTGCTAGAAACATATATTTAAAACTATTTAGTAGTAACATTCCATTCAAGATGGTGCGTCTTGTGCTCAGTTAAGGACTTCACCCTGCTTGAACAGTTCAGGGTTTAGATGTAGGTAATTCATCCAGTGTAGTGATGAAATGCATCATCTAAAGAACTTCTGTACAGGACACTCTAGTCTCTCTAGACACACTCCCCTCCCTCCTAACTTTCTGTTCCCCCATCAGAGTTAGTCACCATTCTGTGTCCACTGAACACATGTAGATTTCATTAGACTGTTTCAGGATTAACCTTGCCTCTCTGGCTGAACGGAACAAAGTCACTGTGCTTTACAGATGAAGGATGCCCAAACCAAAAAATTGTCTATAATGGCTTTGCTTATGTAAGTCCCACAAAAACCTCCATTTTGTAAAAGTATAACCAATGTTTTAAAGCATTACACAGTACAGTGATTAGCATTCCCTAGTAATGAAAACACTCCAGAGTCCCCTTGTCACACTTTCCCCCCTCATTTTCTTCCCCTCTTTTCCTCCTACTCGTTCATTCACCAGAACCCGGGAAAATACAGTTGCTATTGGACTAAGACTATCAAAATGCATATGGAAGAAACTAGCCATATGCAAACTAAGTAATAAGCTGTGACAAACTTGTTTTAATAAAAATGGTGCAACAATTAAACTGCAGTACAGCAGTCAAGCCTCTGCTCACAATCTGAGTTTGATTCCAAAGGGTTCAGGTATCCAGCTCAAGGTTGACTTGGCTTTCCATCCTTCCAAAGCTGGTACTGTAAATGGAATACCCAGCTTACTGGGGTGTGGGAAGGCAAGGCAATGTATATCCTGTATAATTAAATTGTAAACTGCTCAGAAAGTGCTCTAGCACTATGGAGTGGTATATAAGTTGAAACAAACAAACAATGCCATATCCAAGTGTCATGTGATTACCTATCAGGGGTTGCTATGCTTAAGCAATAATAGAGAGCCTCCCCTCACCCCAGAACACTGCTGTGACAGACACAGTTCACTGTACACCTCTCATATGATTTCCCCCAGGAAGTTAAATGATGGAGAGTGGATAGGAATAAAGGCCATCTTCTTTCCTCCAAGGACCCAAAATGAGTAAAAAAAAAATGCCCTGCAGCCTTTCTAGGTGCTCTCAAAGGCACCAGTAGGAGGTGAATGGCATTCATGAGGGCTGACATTAAATCATGAATGGAACTATTCAGCATACTAAAGAAAAAAGAATTGGCCAGAATGTAATTGAAGAAATATGCCAGTGTGAATCTATTGGCATAAATTTCAATGGCAAATTCCTGCTAACAGAAGAGAGTGCTGCAGGCCTTTGTGTGCTAAATCACATCAGCCTACACAAACTTCTCAACTAATGGCATTTTATCAGTGAAATGTACACTACTGGACTAACTCCAAGTGGGCATATATAACAGGATTTTGGCCACTGAGAAGCATGAAGAAGTCACATGTAGAACTGAAAGCTTGTTTCTGTATCAATGAATGTCCCACGTTTATTTTTATAATCTGAATAAAACATTTACTTACAGTTTGGCTGGTATTCTGGAGGAAATTTGATTCGGATGATGGCCATAAGGATGAATAAAAATACAGGCCACGCAATTAATGTGAATGACCATAACTGTGGAGGAGGAAAAGAGAGAAAGTAACTGTTTCAGTTTTAATGTTATGTGTTAAAATTTATTTATTTATTTAAATTATCTACATGCTACCTCACAACAGTTAAAATAAAATTTTAAAATACTATATAAATATCACAGTTTTAAAAAAAAACAAGTAAACATACATTAAGATTAAATCAATCAAGGAAAAAATAATTTTAAAAACATTTAAAACCTGTAAGTTAAAAACCAGCATTACTGAAATACCTCACTGCTTAAAAGTTTGCCTGAAAAGGAAGGTCTTTGCCTGACAACAGAAGGGCAAGAGGGAGCAAGACAACCTGGCTTCTTGGGGCAGTGCCTTCCAAAGCCTAGGGGCAGCCACTGAGAAGGCCCTCTCTCGTGTCCTCACCAAGTAAGGAGGGTGGTGGAATTGAGAGAAGGGACTCCCCAAAAGATCTTAAGAGCTGAGAAGACTCATATGCGGTGATAAAAAGGTAAAGGTTCCCCTTGACAAATTTTCCAGTCGTGTCCAACTCTAGGGGGTGGTGCTCATCCTTGTTTCTAAGCCATAGAGCCAGCTTTTTGTCCGTAGACAGTTTTTGTGGTCATGAGGCCCACGCAAATAGACACGGAACGCTGTTACCTTCCCACCATGGTGGTACCTATTTATCTACTCACATTTTTACATGCTTTCGAACGGCTAGGTTGGCAGGAGCTGGGACAAGCGATGGGAGCTCATTCCATCACGTGGATTCAATCTTACACCTGCTGGTCTTCCAACCTCACAGCACAGAGGCTTCTGCGGTTTAACCCACAGTGCCACCACGTACCCATATGGGATGATATGCTCCTTCAAATAGCTTGGACCCAAGCCGTATATGGCTTTATAAGTAATAACCAGCACTGTTTTAAAATGTTTTAAAGTACAGTATAATGCAAGAGCATAGAAAGAAAATCTAGTTTTCATTTCAGTAGCAACACTTGATAGCAAAATTTCTTATTCTTCTATTAAATTTTTGTTTTGGACAAAAATCCCTCAAATAATAGCTAGAAAACATTCATTTGCTGCTGCACCTCTTCTGGTCATCATTTTGCATGCAAAAGATCAGGACACATGGCATTGAGAAAGACTCCTCTCTGGAATCATGGAAACACTGTTATTTGATGTTGCTTATGTTACATAATCAGCATCCTTGCCTTTCCATGGAATTCATGTTGGCTTCTAGTTAATGCATTATTTTCAAGGTGCTTGCAGAGTGACTGCTTTATAATCTGCTCCTATTTCTGAAAGTAAAAGTATTGAAACTGAGGCTGTCCTACTTTGGACACATAGTGAGAAGAAAGAGCAGGAAAAGAGGAAGACCAAATATGAAATGGGTTGACTCCCTAAAACAGACTATGGATTTGAGTCTGCAAGGGCTGAGCAGGGCAGCTGAGGATAAGACATTTTGGAGAGGACTCATTCACATTGCCGCCATGAGTTGGAGGTGAGTTGACAACACAGAACAAAACAATGCTAATCTAGACATAACTGATGTAAGCCAGGTTACTACGTTGATAAAATTCATCTGAACCGCTGACAAGCTAGTCTTCCACAGACGGTTCTCCAGAAAACACTAAATCCAGTACTAAATTAGTAGCTGACAGCCCAAGCCTACCTATGTTTTCTAAGCAATTGCACATCGTTCAGTGAGGATTACTCCCAGATAGGTATGGACAGGACATCTGCTTAGTTCTGTGACAGAGTTTGAGAGAGCATCCTGACAGAACTTTTAGAGGATCCATGAAAGCCATGTATCCAAAGATCCTGCTACAGGGCCTGGAAGTGACTCTTCTTCATTTTACACCAGCTCGTAGCAAGTCAATCCCAAATGCATCAAATAAGAAGCAGCCTCCCACCTTCCCCTCAGAATGTAAATATACCATTGCCTGTGCTAGCTGAGGCTGATGGAAATTATAGTCCACCAATGTAGGTAGAGCTGTAAACTTCCTGATCCCTGCCACAGAACTATCTTTGCATTCACTCAACAGGCTCTTATGTATTCTTCCCTTTGCTGGATATATTAATTTTACTCTTCATTCAATTTTATTCAGCTGTATTGCGATTGCACAATACCACCTAGAATAGGAAAGATGGATCATTTGTTTAGCCCATTAAATAAAGATATATGAAAACACAGGCACGGAAAATCCATAGCGGCTTGCCTGCCTGTCCTTGAGCTCTTGCAACCTCAAAAATAGTTCTTCGGGAGCTGATATAAAACAATGCAGAAGACAGCACTTTGAACTGTGTGTCACATAAAACATCTTCTTGGCCACAGCCTACCAGCAGTGCAAACTGGTCTTATATGGTCAGCATATGGTCTTTGACATTGATCTAGCTCCTAGCCAGAAGCCACAGACTGTCTGTACATTAGTGTCGTGATAGACTTCCAAGATGAATCAATTCTGCTCTGCGCAAAACCACAAAGGGGCTCTACCCTGATGGGCTGAGGGGAAGGAATGTGGCATAGCTTTAAACTAGTGCTCTTAGAAAAGAACTAGAAGACAGTGGTGCCTGAGCAGATGTCAAAGTAACTTCCCACTGTGGGCTGAGAGACACTCTCTTCTGATGTACTTGGCATGACAAAACAATAGCACTTAGTAATGAAACTGCGTATTTATACGTGAAAACAGCCTCTCAGTGACCTTTTAGAACATGCATTCATGACAGTCTCATTCTTATTTCTGAGGCAGTGGACTTGATCCATGAAAGCTTAAATTAAAACATAGCAGTTGGTCTTTGAGGTGCCACAACATTTTTGTCCCCTGTTGTTTTTGTTTGTTTTGTTTCTCTGACAAACATCCCCTTCCTTCCTCATTTTATATGATGCCTTTCTCCTAAACTGGGATCTAATGCAGTTTCCTATACAGTTAAAAACAACAGAAGATTAAAATACAATAAAATTAGAAGCATTAAAATAGAATTGTATTCACAATGTTATTAAAATAGAATTTTAAAACCCTTAATTAGAATACTAATATTAGTATGCCTTGGGGGAAAAAAAGAGAGAGAAAACCGGCATATGGCTAAAATCTTATGAGTTGAAGCTGTCAGTAGGCCAAGGCCTGTCTGAATAAGAGGGTCTTTGCTTGCCAGAAGAAGGATGGGGAGGGGCAAATTTGGCTTCTCAAAGCAAAGCATTCCAGAGCCTGGGAATGGTCATGGAAGAGGCCCTCTCTTGAGTCCCCATCAAATTGGCCTCTTTAGGTAGTGGGACTAAGAGAATGGCTTCTCCAGGAGATTTCAACCTGGGCCAGCTTGTATGGGAAAGTACAGTGTGGTTTTTCAGGTAGCCTGGGCCCAAGTCATTATAGGGCTTTATAAGTCAAAAACAGCTTTTTGAATTGTGTCTAAAAATAGATCAGTAGCCAGTGAAGTTGTTGTAGAACCATTTTATTGGTTTAGGCATCCTTCAGTCTCAAAATACTATGATAACATGCTCTGTATGGAGGACTTGGAACAGCATCTAGTGTGGCTGAGAAGGTCAATTCAAGAGTGACAATCCCTTCCACACTGAGGACAAATCCAATCTGTCCCCTGTTCAGCCCCCTGATTTTGCTGCTTTTGTGACTGCCTTTTTGCCTCGGCCTGCTGGACAAGGGTCTCTTCAAAATGGGAGAGGCCCTGATGCACTGCCTGCCTCCAGGCTAAACGCTCAGATGTCAGGGTTTCCCATCTGTTGAGGTCCATTTCTAAGGCCTTCAGATCCCGCTTGTATCCTTGTATTGCACCTGTGTTTTATTATTGCAACCATTTTATTATTGCTCAATATTATGCATTGGGAGTTGCTAGCACCAATCAAGTTTGAAGCATGTCTTAAGTCAATTCTTGCATCAATTAATTTGTAAAGCCGACATTTGCCAAAATGCTTCTTTGTGTGAGAAATGCGTGCTTTGTGCTCCAGAGAGTCATGCAAATAACAAGGCACAGAAAGCCCTCAAAAGCAATGTGCTGCATCATCCCATGCATATATCTATACATATTGTTTACTCTGGTTCTGAATTCAGTCCCAAGTTGAGTGTGTGTAGGAGCGAGTTCAGGCCTAAGCTTCAGGTATGAAATTGTATGGCGAGCATCTTCAGAGACCACATGACCATGCAGCACGGTGAGTGCCTCACACTGACAGCTGTTGCTGTTGTGCTCTCTGAAAGAATGGAGATTCACAAGTGGCCTAGACACACACCCCGCCCCCACAAAAAAGCTTGTGGATTTACTCTTCAGACATTACAATGCCAAGATTTTCTGAACTGGGGCATTCCTGGAGCTCAGGGTGCACCTGGGAAATCTGAGGCTCCTCTCAGAAATCACAGTCTCACTACGGCCTTCACCAATAATGGTTTTGCAGGACAGTGCTCCTACCTAAACATGATGCTTCTAGCTCAAACATTGAGGCTCTTGGCCATCTTACTACAGCATATGGGCCCTTCCTGCTACAAGAACAAGTGTGCAGAATTGTTACTATTGTTTGTGGGTTTCTGGCAGATAAAAAGCTCACAGGATGATGTGCCCCATAGAGGAAAGGAGGAAATATCAGTACATCTATGCTGATGATTGCTGTAATGTCACTGCTTGGGCAGGAATGGGGTCCTTGTGTCAGCAGAGAAGATGAGTTCACTTCATGGTAGCACGTGAAAATGTGCTTCTTATCTCACACATAGCCTCAAGAGCCATGGGCATCATTAATTACAGTATTAATTAACAGTCTCATGTTGTTATGTGCCATCAAGTTGCCAACTTATGGTGACCCCTCTCTCTCTCTCTCTCTCCCACCCATCTAGACTGAAGTCTACTCTGGGTGGCTAACAATAATAGATATAATAAAAACATATAATAAAATAAAAAAACAGTAGCAATATGGTTCAAGATAGGAAAAAATAATTCAAGTGGTGGTGGGAGGGAAAGCCTGCCTAAAGAACCAGGTCTTAAGTTTGCTCTTAACACCCAGTGAGGGAGCCAGACAGATCTCTGGGGGCAGACTGTTCCAAAGGTGAGGGACCACTGCCAAGAAGGCCCGGTTTCTTGTTCTTTCCCTCTGGGCCTCCCGCAGCGTTAGGCCCTTCAGCCGCCCTTCCTGGCTAGAACAAGTGATTCGGGTAGGTCTAGGTGGGAGGAGACGTTCCACAAGATATTGAGGTCCTAGGGCTTTATATGTCATTATTAACACTTTGAAATCAATGTGGAAATGAACGGGCAGCCAATGCAAGGCAGCCAGAGTGGGGGAGATATGCTGATATTTTCTCGTCCCACTGAGAAATCTGGCCGCTGCATTCTGCACCATTTGAAGCTTCCACATCAATCTCAAAGGTAGCCCCACATAGAGTGCATTACAGTAGTCTAATCTTGAGATTATAAGCACATGGACCAGAGTGGTGAGTGCCCCAACATCAAGATAGGGATGCAGCTGGGCAAACCACCACAGATGGAAATAGGCAGAGCAGGCCACCAACGCCACCTGGTTTTCCATGGTGAGTGCTGGATCCAGATGGACCCCCAAGCTGCAAACCTCACTCTTTGTGGTGAGAGTCACTCCCCCAAAGGAGAGGGAGTTTCCCAAACCACCAATGGAGGGGCCACCCACCCTCAGGACCTCCATCTTGTCCAGGTTCAGCCTCAGTCCATTCTCCTACATCCATTGCAGTACAGCCTCCAGGCAGCGCTGAAGGGACAGAACAGCATCCACTGTGGTTGGAGAAAAGGAGATGTAGCTAGGTGTCATCAGCATACTGATGGCAGAAAGCCCCACAACCCCTGATGACCCCACCCAGTGGCCTCATGTAGGTATTAAACAACATTGGGGAGATAATTGAGCCCTGCGGAACCCCACAATTGAGACTCCATGGGGTCAAAACACTCTCCCCAAGCTATACTCTCTGAGGATGGTCGTCCAAGAAGGATCGGAGCCAGGCAAGCGGCAGACCACTGATTCCCAGCTCAGAGAGCCTCTCCAGGAGGATACCGTGGTTGATGGTATCAAAGGCGGCTGAGATATCAAGGAGGACCAACAAAGACATTTTGCCCCCGTCGGCCTCCCTCAGCAGGTCATCAAACAGAACAATCAATGCCGTTTCCATACCATGGCACGGCCTGGAGCCCAACTGGAATGGATCCAGGGCATTATGAATCTTTATCTTTCCCCAACCAGGCTTAACCTATTCATGTGCCACTTTGCATGAACTCACATGAGTTATAGTTAAATCAGAATGGGACAAAACCTGAAAACCTAAAAGAATAGCATAAATGCTTTGGGGAGCCTCTCATCCCCCCCCCCATCTTTTGTTTCACATTTCTTTAAATTTTGCTTAGTGCAGGACTCTAATTACAGGCCTAGTCTTAACCATTTCTCCCCTCCTATGCCTAGGGAGGGCTAGGGAAGAGAAATATGTGATTCCATTGTAAATAACAGCTTTGCCATTTCTGTATTTCCAGTCTTACACATCCACCACAACCACCTGATTTCTTATTTTTGAAAGGAAATGCCAGCAAAGGAGAAAAAAAACGACTCTAAGAAGAAATGAGTAAAATCAAGCAGCAATTTGCCATGAAGAGAAAGAAACTCTGTTGTAATTACTGAAACGAAGCATAGCTATAGTTTCTTTTTCTCTCTTATTCTTAATCATATGTAACCTTTTCAGTAGCCAAGTTGATTATGTAGACACATACTAGGTAATGGGCAGAATCCTGCCATGTAATTTTACACCAAGGACAGCTCAGATTGGGGCATCAGAAACATGATATCCTAAAGGGGTCCCTTTTGCATTGAGTAAGCCTTTGGAAATCTCAGGAAGTGGGGAAATGGAGGCTTTAAAAGTCACCACCAGGTCATCAATGCTAGGATAGGAACCACGGCTGCTGATCTGGTGGCAATTTTCTCAGAGGACCACCTCCCAAGTCTCCCAAAGATTTCCTAAGGCCCAGGGGACTCTTGGGGAGCCTCACACCTTAAAATAGGAGGTCAGGAAGCTTTTAATTAGCGTAAGTTAAATGTTTCTGTACCCAATCTCAGTTCTGCCAGGCACAAAGTAACACAACAGGATTTTTCCAAACTACTGCAATAAATAACAATAAATATTAACCCTATAAAAACAGTCAGTGGCCATTAAGACACAAAGAAGTGCGCAACTGATTTTATAAATAAGTGTATCTGCTGAGCGAATAAGTAGGTGTAGGCCCATTATGGCCTTTCAAATGGATTCAGCAACAACACTCTTCAGTGCAAGCCGGCATAGGCAATGGTAAGGGATCATGGAAGCTGAATAATCATCATTAAAATTAAGAGGATCACTCGTGTCTTTCCCTGTTCTACAGCAAAGGTAAACAGAATACATTCCCTCAGACTCTTGACAGAACTCTGAGGAATTCTCGATATGTAATGGAGATAAATGCCCCTTCCTCTGTCCAGGGGCAATTTGAGAAGAACTCATTTTGTCAAGTGAAGACCATTATTAGTAGAGCAATGGTAACTCAGTCCATTTTCTAGGCTGTAACATGCTATGAGTGAAACCCAGGAAAGTAAGTGGGGTTATGAGAAATTCCTGGTGAAACTGTAGGGCATTTGGGGGTAGCAGGAGCATGGGGTTACAGTCCTTCCATTGGTACACTTCTAGAATGTTTCGACATGCTTCCAGTCAGCGATGTGCTCCCATCCCTGACTCACTGGGTATTTTCACATGAATCCTAAAGCATCTCTTGCATCAGGTGATTTTGCAATGGGAATATAAAGGCTGCACTGGGCTGAAGGCTCATTTGCATTTCAAATATCCTCTCTTCCTCATCAGGAATAAGCATATATATACTTATATAAATAACAGAAGGAAAGGCTCAAAGGCTGTTTCACCTTCTCAATGAAAATGCCCGAAGACTGGCACAGCCAGGGCTTAAGACTCAACTTTCAAACACACATATATTCAAATATACTCTTTTAAAAAATAAAGCAAAAGACTCGGGGGGGGGGATGCGCTGGAACATGGTAATAGGAAATACAAAACCTGTCATAATTCCTTGTTTAACTGCCTTTTGCTGTACTCATCCCACATTATCATCTCTTCACTTTGGAGTTATTCTAAGGCACTGGAAAGATAAACTGATAACACACATTCACAGGATGAAAGCCAGAAAATGTTAGAGCAGGTGGTGAAATGAATTTCTGTCATATGACAAGGTCATCCATTCATCTCAGAAATCAAGTCGAACAACCAGGAGAAGTCAAGCGAACAAGCCAGTTGTGGGAGTGCACTGAAATGCATTTCTGAGTTATTTCATGTGGGGGGGATCTTTATAATTTAATGTATTTTTATACTTGCCTGTTCCCAGTCATTCAAAAACCCATGGTTGGATAAATATTAGTAGAGTTACCAAGAGTGTTGTGTGTATCATGCCAACCCAATTTAGAATCTTCTGTATGCACATATCCAGAACGTAGGCTTATGGCAGCAATGTGCAACATCCAAAGGTCTGGGGACCCCACATGTCCATCCCTGGACCTTGAAGGAACATTGTTCTCACCTCCCAAAAACAAAATCGTACAAACTGATTCACCCCTTCCTTAATATCTGGTTCCCCCTCCCCTTTAAAAATACAATTTTTGTCCTTATATTTCCCACAAAGTGCAAGGGACTTTTTGAGAAAGAGACAGAGAAAAAAAATCGGGAGTATGAAGGAAGGCTGGGTTGTTGGCCCCAGGAAGATGCATCCAGTCAAAAGATCTCATGTTGCCTGCCCCTAGTTTACTAGGTTTGATACCTAAGCAAGGTATTTCTATATACACTACACACTGTTTTAAAAGAAAGACAATGAAATTGGTCTTTATCAGTTTCTCATTGTGGATATTCGTGTGGATATGTTTTTTACTTTTGCAGTTTACCTCCAACATCTGCCCCACCTGCCACTGTAAGACCTGATATCATTTTCACTCAGAGAAGCATTTCATAATAATTACATAAAGAACATAGTAAGATCTAGGCCAACTACACAGGTACTGCAGAATGAAATGGGCATAAGATAGCAAAAATGAAATCTGACAAGGAAGAAATCTGTTTCCTTTCAGACTGTGAATAAGGGCTGCTATTTTCTCTCTGGTTGTTTGTTTTTAACCCAACTCCCACACATAGAAGATAAGCACAGCACCAAGGGAAAGATTCTAGAGCAGATCTTTGCTGTGTGTGTTTTCTGTTTATTAAGAGTATTTGACATAATGAGATCTTTGAATGATGTGTGGTCTACAAGAAAAACAATCCCTCATATTCCCTCAGCATTTCATGCTGCTGCATGTTTAGGCCAGTCATAGCTGTTATCCTTTGGAAGTGTTGCTTTGAGTCATTGTGTGTGATCCACTGTTGAGTATCACAACTGCCTAAGGCAACAATATTGCCTTATCCCAATGAAATGAAAGAACAGCAATTTCAGTTAGTTGGCTAATTTGACACTGTGCCTTGGAATCTTGGCCATGATAAAACACGGAATATAGCCACTACATTCCTAGTCAGTTTTTTCCCACACCAATTTTTTTTTTACTTTTGACATTTTTTAAAGAAATCAACCTGGATCCCAACAAATCTAAGCTTATAACTCATACTAATAGATTTGTTATACTCACTGGTTGTCTTTTGACGCTCAGCCAGTTCTTCCACAGTAACACCCGCAGGTGTTGGAAGAGAGAAGCCATCCTTGGAAGACCTCAGGATTATACAAGCAACCTGCCTTCTCTCTCTTCCCAGCCTCAGGTTGCCAAAAGCTTATGCTGTCTCCTGCAAAGACTGGTAGTTATTTTGTATATGAGCTTTCGCTACACAGCATAGCTTTCAGATGGATGGCTTATTGGCCTATCTCTGCTCCGCAGACATGGTTGTCTTTCCCACTGCAACAGCTCCGAGGAAACGCAAGGGTTTATTCCTCCCAGGACCGTAAAGGGACAGGAACACTACTTGCTTGTGTTAATTATAATGTTCTCTCCCTCCCTCTCTCAGCTTCTTCTTCTGTTTGATAAAATGGGTGGCATTCCAAGCAGATGCTTCTTTTGAAATGAAAGCAGCACACCTTTTTCCCAGTTAGGAACTCCCTACCACCTACACATGTTGCCTGCAGAAGTGTCATAAAAGAAATGTGCAAAGAGCCATCTTGCTAAGCCAGTGTGACCAGTCTTGTTTCTTTTCCCTACTTCAATATGCATAAAATGGGGGAGACGGATATAAAATCTCTCTAAGCATTCCATCTTGTCTGTTTAACTAGACCAGAATGAATGTTAACTTTTGTCTTAAAGTAAAAAATGATTACAGTGGGCCTCCATACCAATGAAAGCAGACACCAAGGTACCCTCGACTCTTCCGTGGTGGTTCTTTATGGGTGGGTTGGTCTTGGTTCATAAACTACCATCAAAAAGAGACAGATAAATATGATTACAGTCAATGACAAATATCCACAATACAAATAAACCATGGCTACATCATAACATAGTTGCTCTTTCACCAAACCCCTTTCGTTGGAGAGACCGTGTGGGATGAGTGGAGCAAACTTGAAAACCTGGAAACGTCTAATGAAACCCAACCCAAAGAAAAACAAAGTTTGAAGATACAGAGGGACAAATGGAGTACAGTATATTCACTAAAAATGCCCAACAGATTTCAAACAATTAATTTGTTCATGGTCCTCTTTGGGGAGTTTGATTCATCTTTATATTGGGATGAATAGAGGGCAGTAGGGAAGTAAGAATGACTTACCGCTCAGAATCTATGTTTCTGTTTCCAAAGACCTCTGCACACTTGGTAGCCTTAGACCAGCTTGAGCCCTGCTAAGCTTATATTTTGGAATTTGGATGAAGACAGAAAGCACAGGTGGCTTAGAAGGTTTACTATATCAATGTTTACATGAATGCAGTATGATACAACCTAACAAAAGGAAACCTGCAGATGCATTCACACAGTTGGAACATCCCAAGTCCAGGTGGGCATGATTTTTAGAAGTGTGACACTGCACAGACAACTCATCCTTCCTCCCATGATACAGAGGGTCACACATCCTAGATAACCCAAAAAGTTTTTATACCCTAGTAAGAGAGAAATGGAAGACAATAATCCCCTGGTAGGGAAACTACAATGTGCTGAGTGGCAAAACATGCTGAGCGGGTCAGGGAAGCAGTCATCATCTTGATAAGATAAGCTACTTTTAGAACAACAGGTTTGGACATATAGAATGTGACATATAGTTTCTGTCTATGCTCATGGTTCCCCCTAAGCTAGCCAAATGAGGGACAAATGTATATTTCATCTAGTAAATTTCCAATCCAATACAACTACTTATTCAGTGCAGCAAGCTGAAAGCAAATGACGTTGGGGCAAAATAAGGAGCACACAATTGCCCACTTTTAGCATCCATTTCTCCCCCTGCTGTTAGATTATGCTAACATATAAACAGAAATAAAAGTAAAGAGATCTATACAAGATGGGCCTGTAAGTTTTCTCAGACATTTAGTTTGAAAACTTTTGTCACATAAGTTCAAGATCCTTAATACACATCAGATTCCTGAAGATGTGGATTTCATTCTTTCATTTCCAAACATCCTCTTCTTGTGATACTTGAGAAAATTCTATGCATATATCAAACAGCATGATTCAACTATTCCTTTCTGCTAAGCTTTAAAAGCCCAAGTTAGTCAGATTGGCTTTGAATCCTGAACACCAAATCACTTCTTTGTAACTTTGTGGAATGCAGAAGATGAATTTAATCTTTAATTTTCTTGGATGAGTTTAGAATAGCGATTCAGTTCTGTGACATGTCATGAGATCACATTTAAAGCTTCAAATTGGAACAAAGGCATTCCCCCTCCTCCAGAAGATTGATAGAATTATTTTAGGCTGAGTGTTGGTATATTTCTATTACAAGAACACTAGAGTCATCAATATTAGGTTGGGAGAAAAAAGATAAAAATGATTAACAATTTCAGATGTAGAGGAAAGGTGTCAAGAACTGCAGACAAATAGCACTGTAGCAAGCCAGTATTTTTAAGCATAATGAAATTGCAGTAGAATAAAAAGAGCAAAGAAGATTGAAAAGAATCAACAAAGGAATTGAAAAGGTAAATTCAGATGCTGAGAAAACAACAAGACAGTGTTTAAAAAAACAAAAGGAAATATGAAAAGACAAGCAGCAGCTGAAGAAGTGAAGGCACATTAGATGTAGAAAAGCTACAGCAAATGCGGTAAGAATTACCTAAAAGGAACAGAAATATTGAAAATATACAAACAAGAACAGCCCAGTTTAGAGAAAGAATTGCATGGCCCTATGTCCCCCCCCCACACACACACACACAGAGCATGTTCAGGAGATAAAACAAAGCTAAACTATTCTCTAATTTTCCATATGCAAACTTTTTCCCCTATAGTGCTTCTAAATTTTCAGTGCCTGCAACCCAAACTTGGAAGTTAAAAGCACCTGGATGAACTATGGATTAAAAAAAATCTGTGTTCCATTGTCTGGCACATTCAAACATTTTAAATGTCAAGTTCTTCCCATCCCAAATATGTGATTTGTGAATTATCACCAATTCTTTAAAAGCGAACTGGAAATTAACTAATTAACTAGCCAACTAATTAATTACATTTATATACCGCCCATCTAGTGGAAAGCTCCTTCTCCGGGCAGTTCACAACCAAATAAATGAACCAAGTAGTAAAAAGGAACAATTACATCAAAAGACAAAAAAGGACAACCCTGATGGCAACAGCTGAATGGAATTCCAGATTTAAACATAGTGGGCCAAAAGATATACCGAAGGGGGAGGATAGTCTAAAAGGCTTCTTTAAAGAGTTATCTTTTAACAAGCTTTCTAAAAGTTAAAAGAGACAGGGGCTGGTGCACCTCCACAGGCAGAGTGTTCTGAAGTGTCATGGCCACCTCTGAGAAGGCCTGGTTTCTTCTCAAAGTTCTCCAGACCTCCTTCGGGGTGACCACCTGCAACAAGAAATCTTGACGAACAGGTGGCATGGGAAGTAGCAGATTTTAGAGAAGATACTCTGAAATATATTCTCTTCACAAGTGCATGAGTGAAATTCAACAGGTGTAGCTGTAATCATCACATAGAAGGCAGGCTGAGTTTCAGTTGTCTGCCATAGAAGTGTGAAAGATAAGATGATTCTCATAAAACAGGAGGGCAATGATTGGCTAGCCTAATTCCACTCTAATCTGGTTTAACACAAAGGGATTCGAGCCCAAATTTTTAAGACCTCTGGACTGAAAATCCTGGGCCACTTGGATTTCTCTCAGATTCAGAATTTTTAGATCATCCTAAATATGAAAACATTTGCAAATTTTGGGAATTTCTAATCAAAAGTAAACTGAGATGAAATTGTCATCCATATATATAGCATAAACATAACCAGAGAGAAGGAATAGTATGCTTAAAGGTATAACTGAAGGATAGAAGGAAACTCGTCAGGTAGACTTTGAAATGGTGAGAGAACGTTCCATGCTGGATTTCCTGGAAAACTAGAGTGCAGCACAATAAAACCGATTTGTTCTGGTTGTCACTAGGTCAGTCCCATTTGGGGAAAACAAAATTTGTTCCATTAGGATAACAATGGAATTCACTGGAGAGGGGATTTATTCCACAACAGAAGATGAATATTTGCTTAAATTAGTTTATTTTACTCCCCACCTCCTTGTATTTAAATGAGAGGTGGGGTGGAATGCATTTTATTCTGCACATATAAGAACTCCTTTGAATTTGGCACATTTTTATATGACACCATATACTTGACTTCTCACTGGGGCCATAAATTGCTCTGCAACTCACATAAACACAAGGTTTGTTGGTTGCTCTGTAGAGCATGAGGCATAAGAAACATTAAATAACTTAAGACAAAAGAAGGAGGACAGGTTAGCTGAGTAAAAAGGAGCAGAGAGAAAGGATGAAAGCCTAAAACTTACAAAGAAGAAATAAATGACCGATGAGATAAGAAGGAGCTAAATGAGGAGTAAACCAAATAACATAAAGATAGCTAAGATGAACATAATAACAATGTAGAATTTAATTAAGATGCAGCAAAATCAAACACACACATTTTAAAAATTCAAATGAAAGAGAAAACAATGAGCAGAGGAGGAATTCTGTTGCAAGTAGTGGAAACTATGACATGGCACAAATTTAGTACATGAATAAAAATAAAAGTTGATTAAATAATGATCTGAAAAAAATAAGTGGAGACTTGTAAAATTCAAGAAGGGCATATTTTATCTATCTATCTATCTATCTATCTATCTATCTATCTATCTATCTATCTATCTATCTATCTATCTATCTACCTACCTACCTACCTACCTACCTACCTACCTACCTACCTACCTACCTACCTACCTACCTACCTACCTACCTACCTACCTACCTACCTACCTACCTACCTACCTACCTATCTATCTATCTATCTATCTATCTATCTATCTGTCTGTCTGTCTATCTATCTGTCTATTTAATTTATATGCCGCCCACACTACCCAAAGGTCTCTGGGTGGCTTACAACATTTAAAATACAATAAAATTTAGTGAAGAAACAGGGAACAAATTAACATGAAAGAAAACGAGAAAGAGAAACCAAAAATGTCAACTGAAGAAGGGAATTAGTGTGTAAATCCAGCTCACTAATTAATAAATCAGTGGAAGAAGATGCCAAGAAAATTGAATGCTAAATTTCAGAATCAGAAAAGAAAATAAGGCCTGGGAGGATGATAAATAGCAGTCAGTGAAACATTTGTAAAAGACAACAGTTTGCACAGCTGTGGGATTCAAAGAAAGCATGATACACATAGGATGGAATTATGATGAAAGAAAAAACCCTTTCTATCCCTCTTCCATAAGAAAAAAGAGAACAATGCAGAAGGTTAAAAAAAAGGGGATGTAACAACATTATACATGTAGCCACATTAAAAACAGAGATCCAAGACTCAAACCATTGTGAGACAAAAGGGGGGGGGGGGGAGAGAAATGTATTCAGAACAAAAGGGACCCTAATCACAAAAAGAAATAATGCAGATCAAAATAAATGGAGATGAACAGCACACAGTAATTAAAAATGTGCAAAGTAGTAGAGCTCAGTGGCTTGCAAGCAATTAACAACTGCTTCCTCTCCAGCAATGGCAATGCAACACCCATGGTTGCAATGACATTAATGAAACAGTTAACAATTTCATAGTTAACAGCTATCAAAGTGTATTAATACCAAACACTTCCCATGCCCCAGCCCCTGGCCAGTTTCAGAACTGGCATGGCTGAATATACAGAGATGGATGAAAATGTGCATGGCACGTACAGCCAAACCCTGCATGGAGAATGACAGCAGCATCTTGAAACATTTAAGTAGGTTGTGTCACATCAGAGAGGGTGTACACAATTGTTAATACTTCTACCCCCACCCCACTGGAAACAAACAAAAACCTACATAAGAATATTAACCTACAACATTAGAGAAAACCACCTAACCTAATACAGTCCCTAATGCTTTTAGGGACATTTTACAATGTAGGGGCATTCAAAAATGGGATTCCCCCCCCCCAACTAGCTACTGGACTAAACTGAACTTTAGTTCAATCCAGTAGAACCCTTACGAACTGATACCTGATTTTGCCCATCTGTGGTGTACCATGTGTTTTATTAGAGGGTAGACCTTTGGTCTAGATGGGTGGGGTATAAATCTAATAAAATAAAATAAATAAATAAATAATAAATTACTATTCACTTCCTAGGCTTTCCATATTAATGTTTCTGTGTGAAAACAACTAAAGGCTTATCACTGAGTCTAGATCTATGGGTAAACTGACATAGTTAGCATAAAAAGTGAATCATCCATGGTATCACATCTGATTGCTAAAACCACCGAATAGTCATCCTGGGTCAACACACTGTGTCATAATACTGAATTGGAAAGCTTCTTTGCCAGCACTGCTTGTTGCAAAAGAAATGTGTTTGTTGAGTAACAGGACAGAGAGATGAAGCGCAATCCTCACTGCCAAGGCCAACAAAGGGATGGTTGGAAGCATTGTATAACCAACAATTATTTCATCTAATTTACCTTCTTAAACACCAGCTTCAAAGCCTGTCTGTCTTTTGCCATTTGAATAGGATATTTCTAGATTCTTGATAGATTTTAGCACAAATGTACTTGCTATTAAAAAAGCAGGACTGACACAGGTCTCGACCCTCCCAACCTCTCCAACATTTAATTTGCTGCATTAATAGCAAGACTTCCCATATGTGGGATTATGTAGGTTAGATTTCACTCATTTGTCACGTAAAGAAAAAACCAAACTTCTTACAAGAGCAGTATTGGATACACTTTGTAGCACCCACCCACCCCCAATAAATACGAATTCACAGTGCAACATATATGTGCAGAAGCAACCCCCATTGAATTCAAGAAGACCCAGCCCAGGTAAGCATCTACAGAACTGCACTTCCAGGCCCTTATTAAAATCCTTCTGAAAGGTTCTACACCTGCAATACTGTCCTCTTTAAATGGTTGGCCTTGTTTTCAATTAATTCCCAGATAGGGAATAGTGGTCCAGTATAAGGATGGTTGAGTCACATCTGCTCTTGAAAGTTTTAAGGGCGTGAAGGGATCCATCCATTAGCCCTTTAGACATACATCTTGGAAGAAAAGACAGAATGGGACAAATATTTGTACTTTCTCATATGTGAAATAATGGCATTTAGACAAGTAGTATATCAGCAAAATTAAAGTTTCATGCTAGTGGTCAAATAACTTTGTGTGTGAAATCATGAATCCACTATGAATCTATATTTAATTTCTAAAACACATTAAGTAATTCAAATTCCATTCCATTTAAATACTGACCATTTGTCTCATTAATTTTGAGGGATGAATGACTAGTACCTAATCAAGAAACTTTCCAGTAACTCATTATCTGTGAAATGTGATGGATATGATCCCGCTGCCATCTCCCCACGCCCCCATTTTCAAGGTGACTTTCATTAAAGTATCTTAACTGAACAAGGTTGTTTGCTCCCCAATTGAATTTCTTAGAGCATCTGAAAAATGATTACAGCATTGTGCTCTTGCATATGTAAATAATAATGAGATGTCAGGTTAAACAAAAAACAATACTGATTGACAAGGTTTGCCATGCAAGAGATCATGCTGTTTGGGCCATTCCTCATCAAAATGTTGGATTGTATTTAATTTTTATTCAAAACCTGCCTCGCTTGAAGCACTGGGGATAGACTGCAACAAAATGTAGAGATGGAAATTATACATAATAGGCAGGAACAACAGACAGCAAAGAATGTGATACTGAAAGAAAACAAGTGAAAAACACAGATCTAGAATGCCACTGCATACTGCAAGACTGACTCAAGACTTGTTTAACTTCTTGTTGTGGAAAATGAGTAAACATAAAGCAAGACAGCAATTAGATGCCGGAAGAAAGAATAAAGATATATAAAGATATTGCCACAGATATGCGGTATCTTATACAGATGGAGCAACATCTCTGTTCTGCAAAAGCCATAACAATAATGGCTCCACCTTCTTAATTTTTTGTATAATAAAACTGAATTTGTGAGACTCTTTACAATGCCAAATTATTTTGAGCATCTTAAAATGTTTTCATTGTTTTGATAAATGATATAAATTTCAAAAAGCAACTGTCACATAGAAATGACGGGAACTAGTACAATCATCAGTGCAAAGAAACAAAAGACAATAGCAAGAAAAACAAGGGGCTTCTTCTATAGAAATCCAAGAAATGAAATGGAAAATCAAACCTGGAATAAAGGTGTTGAAAGATCAACAGGGGAGCATATTTTCTGATCAAGATTTAAAAAAGATGGAAATCACATACTAAAGAACTATATAGAAAGGTTGCAAAGGTGGCAGATTAATGAAAAATCTTGTGATGAAGAACCTGCGAGTTTACAAAGTGAGGTGAAAGCAGTTCTCAAAGCACTTTGAAGAAATAAATCTTCAAAGTAATAAACACATCAGCAGTACTATTCAAAGCTACAGAGACTGAATCTGTCAGAATCCTAAGAAGAATATGCCAACATTTGTGGAAAACCAAACAATGCCCCACAGACTATAAACGCTCAGTTTATATTCCAGTCCCCAAGAAAAGAGATATCAAGAATACTCTAACTACAGGATTATTGCATTATTCTCCCATACAAGGAAAATGATGCTCAAGGAATTTTACCTTCTATGGAATGAGAAATGCCTCAATACTTGATTGCCCTGATACGCAACCTATATTGAGGACTGGAAATGGAGAAACAAAATGGCAGCCATTGGCAAAGGTGATTAAACAAGGGTATATTACATCTCTTCATCTGCACAATCTGTATGTAGAACATATACAGAAAAAAATGGGTTAGATTCAGAAGAGGAAGGAAAATTAGTGGAAGAAATAATTGTGTAAGAAATGCAGATATGACACCATCTTATTGGCAATGACTTGAAATGACTCCTGATGAAGGTGAAAGAAGAAAGCGCAAAAGCTGAATATTAAAATTTAAAGAAGTTTAATGTTAACAATCAAGAAAGCAAAATTGTTAAAGGTTTTCTTTACATTGGCTCAAATAGGATACACAGACAATAAAGAAACAAATATTAAATTTTTAAAAAAACCCATAGATATGGACAATAACTTGTTATTTGCCATCAAATTGAACCATACCTACAGTGACCCTAAGAAGGCTTTCAAGGTAAGTGTGATATTTAAGGAGTGATTTTATCCAGTTCTACACCATCAATGAGTTTCCATTGCTTAGCATCTATCACTCTAGCCACACTGGATATGAGATGATGACTATGGGACAATAATTCCAGGACATATTCCATGTATTTCAGAGAGCAACATTTGGTGGGTTAGGGAAGCTGAACCGATTGATATAGCAATATTCCCCCTCCCAAAAAATTTCAAAACCATGGACACAAGCAGGAAGCTAGTTATAATATCAAAGATTGTAGTGATTTGTACTTAGTGTAATTTTCTTCAATTAAATTTTCTTAAATTACACAATTATTTAACCGGTGCAGTAGACATTCTGCCTATCTGAGTTTTTAAAATACTAATGAACTTGCCACTTTGGGAAGCCCTTTTGTCCTTCCTTTTTCTCTTCTTGAAGTCCTGAATATCTGTTCTGATCATTTCGGCATAGCTGAATAGCTATCTGATCTCAGACAGAGTTTCTTATGCATTGATCTGGCACAAAAGGAATTGCAGAAGTAGAGTGCTAGACCTTTGTGTATAGCATGGGTGACTTACTGGTGAACAAGGTGGGGAAGCACCTCACTCCAAAATTTCAGGGAGTAGCCCTTAAGTTTGAGCTGTTTATGGCACCAAA
Organism: Pogona vitticeps; assembly: GCF_051106095.1. NCBI lineage: Eukaryota > Metazoa > Chordata > Lepidosauria > Squamata > Agamidae > Pogona > Pogona vitticeps. Next base: position 174,118,343 of record NC_135783.1, on the reverse strand, counting down.
ATATACACGTAACCTAAAACCTGTCGAAACTTTCTAGTAAGGTTTACATTATAACACTTAATTTTACTTCGGGGGGGGGGGAGAAACTGCATCATCAGAATAAAGACATGCTTTTTCCCTCCAGAATTCATTGTATGAAAGTCATGACAGCCAATAAAAGGAGCAAAATAATGAACATCAAGACTGAACAGGAGAGAAGATAAAATGTAATTATGTTAAACTCCTCTGGATTACATAATACAGTACTTAATATTACTATAGATGTTCCTTATCAGTTTTGAGAGCTTTGCAAATGCACTTTGACATTGAGGGTGTGACAACACAGAGAGAAAAAATTGAATGGATCCATTGTGAAGTTGCAACTGGGAAGTTGAGTTTCCTTGATTAATTCACTTCAGTTGGCCACAGAGGAGTGAGCAGAGAGAGAGGAGGTAATTAGCCTTATTTGCAGCTTGTTAAGTAGCTCTTCTATAGCTGTCCAGGTTTACAGAAGACATGTCTATAAGCTGAAAGCTGTAAAAAAATACCAATTAGCCATTTCCTTGTCATGCTCTCTTGACTTCTTGCTCTCTCCCAAGTAACTATCTCCAGCAAGATCAGTACTGTGTCCATGCTCCTACTGATAAGTCAATTGAAATGAGTTAGAATTTCTTTTGAGTGAACCTAATTCACTAGGCTTTGGGACACAGTCCCCCGCCAAATCCAAACAGTGTTTCTGCAGATTACTCAGAAGCAATCCGTGTGGGTTTCAGTACAACTATCTCAAGGTTTAGCATGTCTATGGCTGTAACTCTAAATTTTGATCCATTTTGATGGGGAAAGATTTAATCATATGGGGTTGGATCCATACTTAAAAGAGACCTGTAGAAATCAAACAGAGATAAATTAGCCATGACTTGACTTCAGTCCCACTGATTTCAGGGTGCCTTCTTTAAATCTGACGAAATCTGGAATGAATCTACATCCAATAGTTTTTCAACTGAGTCAACAGAAAAGAGAATAAAAACAGCTTTGGCTGTGGGGAGTTTCTCATCCAGCCCTTCAGACAAGTCAAAGATTTTAAATTTTCTAAATATGTGATGCAGTGCATCATCAGTGGTCTACTATAGTCTAAAATTTAGTTTAACTTCCCCTGCCCCTTCACTGAGAAGCAGAGGAAAGACAGGTTGCTCATCTGTAACTGTGCTTCTTCAAGTGGTCATTCTGTGCATTCACACACCTGGGCTAGTGCACAAGCACGGAACACTGTCAGAATCTTCTAGATCCAGTATCACTGAAGGCAAAACCGCTTTCCTGAAAGAAGCACCTCTCAGAGCACAAAGCTTCAGCCTGTAGTGTTTAACAAATGTCATAGGCTGAGACCGGGTAGCAGCTTTTAAAATGTCAGGTAGTAGTATATCATTGAAAAAACAAGAGATACTGCTTCCACCCATGCAGAATGACTTTTAAGTCTGCCAGGTAATCAAACTTTAGCAACTTCATAAGCCAATTGAATCAAAATAGCCACCCATTTAGCTAATATTTGAGATGACACAGGAGGACCTTTACAAGGTCCTGGGTTGCCAATAAATAGGTGATTAGGTGTTCTATCTATCTATCTATCTATCTATCTATCTATCTATCTATCTATCTATCTATCTATCTATCTATCTATCTATCTATCTATCTATCTATCTATCTATCTATCTATCTATCTATCTATCTATCTATCTATCTATCTATTTATTTATTTATTTAATTTATACCCCGCCTATCTGGCCCACCGGACCACTCTAGGCAGCTAGAGTCTCTTGTCCTAGATACACAAAATATCAGTGCCCTCCTAATATCCAAATTATGCAATGATCTATCCAGTGGTGATAGTGAATTTTGGTAAAATGATGGTAATACTATAGGTTGTGAAGTATGGAACAATGTTATTACTTTAGGAAGAAAAGTAATGTTCAGGAACAGCATCATGTTGCTCTTGTTGAAATGAATATATTAAATTGAAGATCAAACCTTAGGGTACACAACTCACTAGCCCTCCTAGCCATCAGCATCCTGTTGCCCTTGTTAAAATGAATATGTTAAATTGAAGATCAGACCTTAGGGTACACAGCTCACTGGCCCTCCTAGCCATCGTTACTGCAACAAAAAAAGTACTTTTCATAATAAGGAGTCTCAAATCTACAGTCACCATGACCTTCAATGGAGAACCCATAAGTTTAGAGCACACTAAGGACAAGGATTGTGGCATTGTTAGGAAAGACATTAATCAAACCCTTAAAGAAAATCCTTAATAATAGGGTGAGCAAAGAGCTTTGAGGTATGATGATTTATAGGCTGATCACACACAGTCACCAATAAATGGACCTTCAAGGATGATATTGAAAGTTCTGATTCTTTCAGATGCAGTAGAAGTAACATCATTCTATTCAAGGAGATGAGTACTCTCTCTGCTGCAATATACTCTGAAAAATGAAGGGATCTACACCATTTGTACTCATAAGCCAGCTTTGTAGAAGACTTTTTACCACGTGGAAGTATACACCTCATGGGTGACTGCTGGTTTCAAACAGGCAACTTCACAATTTGAATGTCTGGGTGGAGAATCTTCCCATCTTAGCAGGTTAAGAGGTCATTGTGAACAGGAAACTGTGTGGCATCTGAGGTCATTAGAAGAAGGAAGGCAAATCATACTTGTCAAGACCACCTTGGAGTCAGCAGTATGACACTGAGCTCGTCTCATTTTACCTTTACTAATATTGAATGTATCAACAGAATTGGTAAAAATATATATAGCAGGACTCCCTGGCAAGGTATCATGAATACGTCTCCTAAAGAGCAAAAGCCTCTTCCTGCCCAAGAGCAAAATATCTCTCACTTAGAATTCTCTCTCATTTTAAATACTGTACATCTATTTGTGGTGTACCCTATTGATCAGTTATCATCTAGAAGGCTTTCAGAGATAACTCCCACTCGTCCGACTAAAACATCCTTCTGCTCAGGAGATCTGCTCTTTGATTAGAATCTCCACACTCAAAAATTGCTGTCAGGTAGATGTGATGTGAGATGCAGCACTTAAAAAGCTCTGTAGTCAGCAATAGGAAAGGATGTGTTCCTCTCTGCTTGTTCAGGTAATACATTGCTGTTGTGTTGTCTCCGGCAATCTGGACAACAGTGCCCATTAGCAAGTGTAGGGATGCTTTCCTTTTTGAAGATTGCCAGAAGCTCTAAGTAATGTATGTGTCTTTTTTATTCTGCAGAGGACCAGAAAGCATGAATAGTTCTATTTGAGCAGTGGCCTTCCCAGCCCATTATTCTTCCATCTGACATTAGTAACCTTGTGGGCTGTAACCGTTTGAAAGGAGTTCAACAGATTTTTCCAGTTTTTCCATCATATCAGTTGGTTGGCTAAATATGTAGAAATCATGACTTTCTGAGTTCTGGGATTTCTCTGGCTGTCTAACTGAGGAACAAAGGAATTGCAGGGGTCTCATCCTGAGTTTGGCATACCTCATGACTGCTGCAGTAGTCATTAGTCCTAATAGGTTCTGTATTAAGCAAACCAACACTGTCCTTTCCATTATGAGTTGTAGTAATAATCTTTTGTACTTTGATTTGTGGTACATAGACTCTTGCTTACTATGTAAGCTCCTATGTAAGATGTCTTTGTGATGGAACTAAAAGGGATTTCTCCCAATTCAATTATAGGCCACTATCACTCAACAGTTGTATTGTGAATTGGATGTTCATTTGAAAAGTTTCTCGAAAGTCTGACACCAGCAACCTATTGATGATATAAGGAAATATAATGTTTCCTCAGGTACACAGGTAAGCTACTAGAGGAGCTATAAATTTTGTGAAAACTCTTGGGGCAGTGGACAAAGTGAAGTGAAGTACCCTGAATTCGAATATCTTGTTCTCCATTGCAAAACACAGGAAGTGCTGATGTATTATGGAGATGTGAAAATAAGCATCTTTCAGATCTATTACTACAAACCAACTGTACAAGGGTCACCATCTGAAACTCCTCTCTGATCAATAATAGAGTTATTATTGTTTGATACATCTTTCTTTGATACTGTGAATTAACGGGAATCTTGGCATGTGATCTCGGCATGTGGTGAGTCAAAGATTCGGCTTATCTTCTTGTTTGATTCTTAGATGTTGGAGAAGACTTATATTTAGAGTACCTAGACTACTGTCTATCTCTCTAAGAAGAAGCCTGGGAGAATCTTGAGATTTTTCAGAGGATTACTTGTTTCTATAATATGGAAAATAACCTTCTCAAAGGTTGCTTCAACTGCCTCGGATAAGGCTGTCTATTTATTCCCATGAATTTGATTTGGCAGTTGACTTTAAAAAACAACAACAAATCCTCCAAGATGTCATCTCTTTTACTGTTAAATAGACCCTTCCCATCAAAAGGACGGGCTTTAATTTCACTTCTTGAATCCTCTGAAATCCTGGCTGACCTGAGTATAATCACTGCTGACATACTCTTGGCAGAGCAGACAGCAATATGCCTAGCTGAGTGGATTTGGTGGACTGCTGAAGAACAAGCTTCTTGCTGGAAAAGACGTTGCTAAAGGTCCCTTGTCGTCAGGTCCACAGGCCATGAAGGAAGTTTTTGGGAACCAGGAGAATGATTACTATGTTGAGTGGTAAATGATTTAATAACAGAATGCCTTGAAATGGCAGCCTGATCTGAAACCAGTCCCAATGTTGACAGCTTGGAATACAGAGACTGTTGGTCTTTCTGGTCTATTTCATGGTTGTGCATCAAATATTCTCTCAGTGTTGAATGTAATGGAGAATGAGTACGAGAGCAAGACACCAAGTGTCTCCAATAATCAGATCTCAATGGCATTGGAGAAGGCCAGTCCATAGAACCATAGTAATACGAAGGCAAGCAGTAATATGGTAGTGGAAAAAATTGATCTTTATAATGCCATGACTCTTGAGATGGGGAAAGGGATTGTCCATGGTGACATATCAGAGCTTTTTATTGACATTTTGATCCTGATCTTGATCTAGAATGGGACTGATAACAAAGTCAATATGTTTTTGATGTCGATGTTGAACAGGACCTCTTTGGCTCCAATGGAGATGCTTGTGTGGTTTGAAGATATGGTACATCAGGAGAGTCCGAACCTGATCCCAAGTCCAAGGCTAAATGAGACCCTCTGTGAGATGAGGAGTTGTCAGGTTGTGTGTGAGGTATAGATGAGCCTGAATGTGCCCTCAACCTGGGAGCTGACACCAACGGCTCTGTAGGTGGTTGATCCGTCTCAATTACCACCAGTGTCAAAACTGGAAGGGAATCTCCCCTTGGCTCCCTTTCAGAGACAGATTCTGTTGCAAGTGTGCTACCAGCATGCTTGGTAATCTGAGCAGAAGCAGAGCAAACCACCACTGAAGAAATTATCTTTATTTTCTTAGATTCATCTACCATAGACTTCTCTGTGTGTGTGTGTGTGGGGGGGTTTCCTCTGAGTAAATTTGAGTCCTTCAATTGCATGGCTACTGAAGACTTATTATGACTTGATTCTTTCAATTTCATCTACATAGGTGTTGGTTTTGAAGTTGACAGTTTTGATATTGAAGCTGAAGAAGCAACTGCCAAAGTGACTACGGGCAATTCTTGTCCAGAAGAGAAACCTGAGGTAAACAAATACAGCTTTAAACAAGATTCACCATTGTGGAGCACTACTTTCATAAATCCCTTACAAATAGAACAATTTTTGCTAAATGCCCTTCACCAAGGCAAAAAGGGCATTTACAGGGTCCATCAGCTTGATGGATTTTAGCTCTCCCATCGATACACCTTTTCATTAAGGCCACAGTGGCCATGAAAAATCGGTGGTAAACTATTGTGGGAAAATGAAGGGGGAATGGAGGGGAATCCTTCAACCAGAGATCTCAAACATGTGGCCAGGGGGCCATTTGCGGCCCGCTGGATGATAGTTTGTGGCCCCCGCCTTGCTTGCCCCCCCCCGAAGCGCCCACGTGTCCTCTGCTATCAGGAGTCAAAAAAAGCCTCGCCTCGCTCGCTGGCTCTCTCCAAAGGCAGCGCCTCTTGCACCCTCTATCTGGAACTGCAGCCAGCCCGCCTGTCTGCCAGCTGGCAGGCTACAATTCTGGATGGAGGGTGCAAGAGGCGCTGTCTTGGGGGAGAGCCAGCAAGTGAGGAGTGCTGCCAGCCCTTTTCCCCAAGCGCCCGAGCCACCACCGAGCGATGCCTGAGAGCGGAGCTCGCTCCCGTCCCGTCCTCGAAGAGCGCGTCCAAGCCGCCAACAGCAGCTGCCACTGCCTCTGCCTCTTCCAGGGAAGTGGCTCTCTGGCTCTCTTTCTCTCTCGGCACCCCCAGCACCAGCCTGGCCAGTGGCCGCCTCAGCACCCAGTGGTGCTTCCTCCTCCCCTTCATCCTCCTCGGAGCCCCAGCCAGGCTAAGGAAACTCCTGGGCGGCTTCCTTGGGCTCATGCTCTGCTTGGTGGAAAATCTGATGTGGCCCAGACTCTGCCTCCAGCGGCCCCCAGGTAAATTGAGTTTGAGACCCTTGCCTTAAACATTGAACAACTGTTTGTTTGTTTGTTTGTTTGTTTGATTGATTGATTGATTGATTGATTGACTGATTGACTGACTGACTGACTGACTGACTGACTGATTGATTGATTGATTGATTGATTGATCGATCAATCGATCGATCGATCGATTGAAGTCATAAAAATGGAGGAAGTAAATTAAAACTAGAAATCTAGTAAAAATTGAGCAATAACAGAATGTATAAAGAAACTCTAGGCTCAGAGATATTGCTGCGACAGTGGACAGCAATGGGCTGAGGTGAAGAGGAAGGACCCAGTAGGCAAGGGAGGAGGAGACAGCATTGGGCATGCAGACTCTAGAAGATTCGGATGGTGTTCCATGCAGGTGTGTGAATCACAAAAGACCATGAAGAAGGATGTTGTAATTGTGTTCTTCATTTAAAATGAGGCCAATGGTACATGTTTGGAGATGAATCAAGTATAGATAGTCAGGTATCAGATTAAGCCCAGCAATGTACACTACGATTAGTTGCAGCTTAAAGATTTGCCTCTTGCCTTGGGCAAAACACGCAGGTTCCAAAGTCAGCAAAGAAGCAGAAAGATGGGGCCACATGATAGTCCTTACGTGAGCCAAGTTAGAGGTGAAATTTTAGGTGAGGCTCTTAGCTTTGGGGAAAAATTAACTGAGGCCAAATTGTGCGTATTATCTGGTCACAGCATGGGAGAAGCACAAAGAGTAATAAGAAAGAAAAACAGTTGTCCATTTCACTGACACACAGTGTGAACATATGCTCTAAATGCCTCCATTTACCAAGAACAGACAGTGTATTCTGGAATCTGATTGCAATAAAATGCAAAAATTGGTTCCTATTTTTGCTTTTGGGAGATACGTATGAAAAAAAAATGCTTGAGCTGTCATTATGCAGGACTCAGCTTCTTCCTCTGAAGTTAAATGTCTGAGTACATGTGGGTGTGTGCATGTTATATGTGCTGCAAGGAGATGCTGTGGGGATGCATTGTGTCCAATGCATATGCCCCTTATAAACATGCACACAGAGACATTTGATGCTGTGCAACATGCAGTCTGCCATTTCACACACTGGAGTCCCGCAGAGGTACAATCTAAACTATACCAAAGGACGATGTTCTTCTTCTCATAAAGTCATATGAAAAAGAAACTACACTTTCTTTGAATTCTATGGTTTTACATACCAGGACATTATAAAAAATTAAATCATCTTAGTAGGTCTGAAAATTAGGTAAATGCAATCTCAGATGAACAGCAACACATGTCATATTACACCATGTGATGATTTATTTTGCAAAAATAAAGCCAAAATGACAGGGTCCTGGACTCATATTTCCCTCCAGTTTCTTTGTGCCAGGTGTACCTGGATTAACTGGGGCTATTTCTGAAAATACACTACCTGGGGGGGTTAGTGAAGGGAACTCAACCCCAGACACTGTAATGAAAACCTAGTTCACTCCAATAAAGACTGTTACACTAGCAACCTGGAGCCAAAGGAGTCATTCCCACAGGGCCACAGCCTCCAGCACTGCCAGTGGTGGGACGAGCAGCATGCGCAGCACGTACTCTATAATTTTTCTTATTCAAATAGACAGAAATGAAAAATAAAGACATTCATATATGGGGAAAAGCAACATCTGTCCAGCTAGTCCAAGGACTTTAATTAGATAATTCACAACCCCCTACTATATTTACTCACATTGATCCTAAAATACATCTGCCACCTTTCCCCCACCATGAAGGGCTCCTCATTTGTAACAACCCTTAGGGCAGCCAGGCACAACTGAATACGACAGTTGCAAACAGGTGGTCATGCCATTTCACTTTTCATGAATGTACCAAAAATTCTCTAATTTCTTCATATTTTTAAAGTACGAGGGTTTGGAAATTTTGATTCCAGGAGAAAGCAAAACTGACAGACTTTTAGTTCCCTAATTCCCGCAGAACAGAAAAATGAATGGAACACAGGAGACCTTTCAGAGTAAAGATTTCAAGACTGTGTAGAGACAGATATCAGCCCTAGTTATGAAAACAAAAGTGTCACAGGCAGCTCCCTGTGTTCATCTGTCAGAAGGTGTGGGGCATTTACCTTCAGTGCTTTAATGTCAAACCATTGCCATGCAAAGTTGGGCATGAAAAACAGTGTGGGTTTCAAACATGCTAGCGCACCCTTGTGTTGAGTCCTTATTACTGCAGAGTTTTAAACATTATATAACTGGCTTTGTTTAAGTAAATGCTTTTGGCATCCCATTCAACCCTGAACACACTACCTCAGCTGTCAAACGAGAGAGGGTTTTTTTTTGTAACCTGCCTCATTCACAGGGGTGAATGTAGAGGGGTGGATAATGTTGTCTTCATCATCTTCTCCCCATGTTCTCCAGTGGCTATTTACCACTGTTTCGTCACTCCCCACAAAAAAGGGAGGAAAATACAACATATTTATATACAATACCTTATGCTGTTGCTCAACCTAGCGCAAGAATAAAGAGGCTATTGAGGGGCCTACAGACAAAGATATGAAAAACAGTGACTCAGGAAAAAAAACTAGCTACTTTAAATGAATTCAGGTCTCCAAGGCCAATTGAACTGCATGCAAGAGTGTTTATTTTAAAACTGCATATATAATTTCAGAGCCTCTCTCTCTCTCAGTGTCTCTCAATAGCACCACAAGATTTTTAGATGAAAGGAATGCTGCAAGTGTAGGTCATCTTGATTCCAGCAGGGCTGTCAACAAGGTGTTCTTGTGGCCATGTGTGTTAGATGATGCTACTGTTACATGGGTTTGTAGCTGATTGATGAGTCATTGTCAAAGTTGTTGTTGTTTAGTCATTTAGTTGTGTCCGACTCTTCGTGACCCCATGGACCAAAGCATGCCTGGCTCTCCTGTCTTTCACTGCCTCCCAGAGTTGGGTCAAATTCATGTTGGTCGCTTCAATGACACTGTCCAACTATCTCGTCCTCTGTCGTCCCCTTCTCCTCTTGCCTTCACACTTTCCTAACATCAGTGTCTTTTCCAGACACTTCTCATGAGATAGCCAAAGTATTGGAGCCTCAGCTTCAGGATCTGTCCTTCCAGTGAGCACTCAGGGTTGATTTCCTTTAGAATGGATAGGTTTGTTCTCCTTGCAGTCCAGGGGACTCTCAAGAGTTTCCTCCAGCACCACAATACAAAAGCATCAATTCTTCATCACTCAGCTTTCTTTATGGTCCAGCTCTCACTTCCATACATCACTACAGGGAAAACCATAGCTTTGACTATGCAGACCTTTGTTAGCAAGGTGATGTCTCTGGCTGTCGAGGTTTGTCATCGCTATCCTCCCAAGAAGCAGGCTTCTTTTAATTTCGCGGCTGCTGTCACCATCTGCAGTGATCATGGAGCCCAAGAAAGTAAAATCTGTCACTATCTCCATATCTTCCCCTTCTATTTGCCAGGAGGTGATGGGACCAGTGGCCATGATCTTCGTTTTTTTGATGTCGAGCTTCAGACCATTTTTTGCACTCTCCTCTTTCACCCTCATTAAGAGGTTCCTTAATTCTTCCTCACTTTCTGCCATCAGAGTGGTATCATCTGCATATCGAAGGTTGTTGATATTTCTTCCGGCAATCTTAATTCCATCTTGGAATTCCTCCAGTCCAGCCTTTCGCATGATGTATTCTGCATATAAGTTAAGTAAGCAGGGGGACAATATATAGCCTTGTAGTACTCCTTTCCCAATTTTGAACCAATCAGTTGTTCCATATCCAGTTCTAACTGTTGCTTCCTGTCCCATGTATAGGTTTCTCAGAAGATAAGGTGGTCAGGCACTCCCATATCTTTAAGGACTTGCAATAATTTACTGTGGTCCACAAACAGTCAAAGGCTTTTGCATAGTTAATGAAGCAGAAGTAGATGTTTTTCTGGAACTCTCTGGCTTTCTCCATAATCCATGTTAGCAATTTGGTCCCTAGTTCCTCTGCCCCTTCGAAATCCAGCTTGTACTTCTGGCAGTTCTCGGTCCACATACTGCTGAAGCCTACCTTGTAGGATTTTGATCATAACCTTGCTAGTGTGTGAAATGAGTGCAATTGTACGGTCGTTGAAGCATTCTTTGGCACTGCCCTTCTTTGGGATAGGGATGTAGACTGATCTTTTCCAGTCCTCTGGCCACTGCTGGGTTTTTCAAACTTGCTGGCATATTGAGTGTAGCACCTTAAGAGTGTTATCTTCTAAGATTTTAAATAGTTCCACTGGGATGCCATCATCTCCACTGGCCTTGTTGTTAGACAAGCTTTTTAAGACCCACTTGACTTCACTCTCCAGGATGTCTGGCTCAAGGTCAGCAACCACACTATCTGGTTTGTCCAGGATATCCAAATCTTTCTGGTATAATTCCTCTGTGTATTCTTGCCACCTCTTCTTGATGTCTTCTGCTTCTGTGAGGTCTCTCCCAATTTTGTCCTTTATCATGTTCATCTTTGCACACAATGTTCCTTTAATATCTCCAATTTTCCTGAACAAATCTCTGGTTTTTCCTTTTCTATTATTTTCCTCTATTTCTTTGCATTGTTCATTTAAGAAGGTCCTCCTATCTCTCCTTGCTATTTTTTGGAAGTCTGCATTCAATTTATGTACCTTTCCCTATCTCCCTTGCATTTGTTTCCCTTCTCTTCTCTGCTATTTGTAACGCCTTGTTGGACAGCCACTTCGCTTTCTTGCCTTTCCTTTTCTTTGTGATGGTTTTTGTTGCTGCCTCCTGTACAATGTTACGAGCCTCTATCCAAAGTTCTTCAGGCACTCTGTCTGCCAAATCTAGTTCCTTAAATCTGTTTTTCACTTCCACTGTGTATTCATAAGGGATCTGGTTTAGATTATACCTGACTAACCCAGTGGTTTTTCCTACTCTCTTCAATTTAAGCTTGAATTTTGCTATGAGAAGCTGATGATCAGGCCCACAATCAGCTCCAGGTCTTGTTTTTGCTCACTGTATAGAGCTTCTCCATCTTTGGCTGCAGAGAATATAATCAATCTGATTTCGGTATTGCCCATCTGGTAATTTCCATGTGTAGAGTTGCCTCTTGTGTTGTTGGAAAAGAGTGTTTGTGATGACCAGCTTGTTCTCTTGATAAACTCTAATAGCCATTGCCCTGCTTCGTTTTAAACTCCAAGGCCAAACTTACCTGTTGTTCCTTTTATCTCTTGACTCCCTACTTTAACATTCCAATCCCCTAGAATGAGAAGAACATCTTTCTTTGGTGTCAGTTCTAGAAGGTGTTGTAAATCTTCATAGAATTCGTCAATTTCAGTTTCTTCAGCATCGGTGGTTGGTGCATTAACTTGGATTACTGTGACATTGAAAGGTCTGCCTTGGATTCATAGTGAAATCATTCTATCATTTTAAAGATTGTATCCAAGTACAGCTTTTCCCACTCTTTTGTTGACTAGGAGGGCTATTCCATTTCTTCTATGGGATTTTTGCCCACAGTAGCAAATATGATAATCATCTGAATTGAATTCTCCCATTCCCGTACATTTTAGTTCACTGGCACCCAGGATGTCAATGTTTATTCTTGCCATCTCCTGTTTGACCACATCCAGCTTACCAAGGTTCATAGCTCTTACATTCCAGGTTCTATGCAGTATTTTTCTTTGCAGCATCGGACTTTCCTTTCACTTCCAGGCGCGTCCACAGCTGAGCGTCCTTTCAGCTTTGGCCCAACCACTTCATTAGCTCTGGAGCTACTTGTCCTCCACTCTTCCTCAGTAGCATATTGGACGCCTTCCAACCTGAGGGTCCCATCTTCCAGCTTCATATCTTTTAGCCTTTTTTTCCCTGTTCATGGGGTATTCTTGGCAAAGATACTGGAGTGGCATTGCCAATTCCTACTCCAGGTGGATTCCTGCACCATAGTCGGAACTCTCCACTATGACCTGTCCGTGTTGGGAGTCCCTGCACGGCATAGCCCATATCTTCTCTGAATTACTCAAGCCCCTTTGCCACAACAAGGCATCAATCCATGAAGGGGAATTGTCAAAGAGTTCTCATCAATTATTCTTTATCATCCTGGAGAGTAGTAGTAAGTGGGATGCTGCAAGCAGCTGAACTTTGCCCAGTATTGTTCAAGTTCTTTATAAATGATTTGACGAAGATGTAGAGAATATGATGTCATCTGCATCAGACTGCAGATGACACCACAGTGGGAACTTAGCTATAACTTCAAAAATCAGTAATCTTCTGGTTAAATTATTCATTTTGCAAATAAAAAAAATCAAAAGTCAAAATCAACATTCAAGATTACCTTTACAGATTGAAGAACTGTGTCAGAAGCAAACAAGATGAGTATCAACAGGGAAAAATCTAAAAATCAACATTTAGGCAGCAAAATTCAGATGTATAAATATAGGATACATGACAGCAAGCTTGTTTCCTTTGGCTCTAGAGCAGTAGTTTACACAATCTTGGGTCTTTGAACCCCAGGTTGGTGGGGCCTGTCAACCTTGGAAGGCAGCTCATCTATGAGCAGCAAAACTCTGATTTTAAACCTCTACTGCCTTGTGGCTATATCCACTGATGGAAAAGGCTTCAGGAATTAACCTCGAGGCAAAATCCTGAGCTGGCGCTCTGGCTACAGTTCATGACTGTGAACAGTCATGCTCTGGAAAGTCCTGTGACATTGCTGGAACCAGTTGTATTGGCTCTTGTCTTTCCATTGGACTATTTCAGCTATGTGGAGAGGGGGATTTGCTGCTTGGGTAACAGCATATCCTCCATATTATTTTACCCAGACTTTGCACTCTGGAGAGGACACTCCAGCTTCGTATACAGTGTCGAAACAACATGGGAAGTAGCAGTTACCAGATATAGGTCTTTGCTCAATTGGTGTAGAACATGATGCCAGGGGCTACTTCTGACAGTGGGAGAGGTTATTGCACCTCACTCAGTAGCTACCACCCACCTTAAGCTGGGCAGTCCCCAGCTAGTAAGGTGCTGCCTTGCCATGGTCTGTTAACCTCACGGGGTGTGTGGGGTTTAGGGTGAAAGTTGACAAGCAGATTGATAACCCTGCACCATGCAATAATCATAAGAAAACTTCTGCCCTAAAATTGGGCACCTGGAATGTTCAGACAATGACCCCTGGCTTTTCTGACAACCTGCAGAAATAGATGAGGCACACAAAATAGCTGTCATTGACATAGAACTGAGTAGGCTGCAGAAAGACATTGTTGCCCTGCAACATATGAGATTGCCGGACTCTGGATCTGTCGAAGAAGAAAAAAATTCTCATTCTTCTGGCAGGGAAAACCATTGAATGAAACCAGGGAATATGGTGTTGGCTTTGCAGTTAGAAATACTCTGCTGAAGAGACATTGTTCCACCTACTATGGGGAGTGAAAGAATCCTGCCTCTGCAGCTCCATTAATCAGGAGGACTGTTCACCCTAATTACTGCATATGAATCAACACTGTCATCTACAGCAGACGTCAAAGACAAATTCAATGACAATCTGGCGGCTACTATCAAAAAAATCCCAGAGAGAGAGAGCCACTGTTCATTCTTGGAGACTTTAACGCTAGAGTTGGTGCTTATCACAATTCTTGGCCCACTTGTCTAGGCCATTTTGGCATTGGAAAGATGAACAAAAATGGCCAATGCTTGCTGGAGTTTTGCTGTTATTATGGTCCTTGTGTCAGCAAAATATTCTTTAATACGAAGCTTCAACACAGAGTCTCTTGGAGACATCCAAGATCGAAGCATTGGCATCAGCTCGATTTGATCCTCACTAGATGCTCTAGCCTTCCTAGTAATACAATCAGACGCAGTTATCAGGGTGCTGATTGTGATACTGATCACTCCCTGGTGTATAGTAGAGTAAAACTGCAAATAAAGAGATTGGATCACACGAAAAAGAAAGGAAGACCGTGTATTGACATCAGCAAGACTCGTAATCAGAGAAAAGTGGAGGAATTTGCTCAAGTGCTTGAGGAAATTCTTCAAGGCCCAGCTGATACAAATGCACCTGAATGATGGGAACATTTCAACAATGCAGTTTATAACACCACCTTGTCCACATTTGGCATGAAGACCAAAAAGATAGCAGACTGGTTCAAAGCCCATTCGGAGGAATTGATGCCAGCTATTGAGGATAAGAGGAGAGCTCTAGCAGCATACAAAGCCTATCCTAGTGAGTACAAATTGCAGTCTGTTTGACTTGCTCGTAGCAAAGTCCAACAAGCTGCCAGGAGATGTTCCAATGATTAATGGCTTCAGCTCTGCTCTCAGATACAGATAGCAGCAGACACAGGTAACATCAAGGGAATGTATGATGGTATCAAGCAGGCTTTAGGTCCAACACAGAAGAAATCTGCTCCTTTGAAGATTGCTACAGGTGTGATCATCCAGGACCAAGCACAGCAGATGGAACACTGGGTGCAGCACTACTCTGAGCTCTATTCTAGAAAGAACGTAGTAACTGAAGTGGCATTAAATAACATTGAGTGCCTGCCTGTCTTGGAAGAGTTGGATAGCAAACCAACTTTAGGAGAAATAAAAGAGGCCTTGGATTCCCTCACCTCCGACAAGGCACCTGGGAAGAATAACATCTCTGTTGAAGTGCTGAAGTGCTGTAAAGAGACCATCACCACTGAGCTGTATGAAATCTTTTGTCTTTGCTGGAGGGAAGATGGAGTGCCACAGGACATTCAGAATGCAAATATCATCACATTGTACAAGAACAAAGAAGACAGGGGCAACTGCAATAACTACAGTGCATCTCTCTTCTCAGTGTTGTAGGGAAGCTACTTGCCCATGTTGTGCTGAAGAGGCTCCAGGTGCTTGCAGACAGAGTCTATCCAGAATCACAGTGTGAATTTCAAGCCGATAAATCCACCATCGACATGGTATTTTTCTCCCAGACAGTTGCAGGAGAAATGTAGGGAACAACGACAGCCACTCTTTGGGGCCTTCATAGATCTTACAAATGCCTTTGATTTGGTTAGCAGGGATGGCCTTTTTAAAATACTTCCCAAGACTGGATGTCCACCTCGACTCCTTAACATCATCAGATTCTTCAATGAGGGAATGAAGGGCACTGTAGTTTTGGATGGCTCAGCATCAGATCCCTTTGACATCCGAAGCAGAGTGAAACAGGGCGGTGTCCTTGCGCTAACCCTGTTTAGGATCTTTTTTGCTGTCATGCCGAAGCATGTCTTTAGAATTGCAACAGAAGGTGTCTATCTCCAGACTAGATCAGATGGAAAGCTCTTTAATCTCTCTAAATTGAGAGCAAATATCAAAATCCAACTGAAATGCATGAGGGACTTCCTCTTCGCAAATGCTGCTACTGCTGTTGTTGTTGTCCATTCTGCTGAAGACCTCCAACAACTTATGAATCGTTTTAGTAAGTCTGTCAAAACTTTGGACTAACAATCCCCCTGAACAAAACACAAGTCATGGGCCAGGGCCTGGACTCACTTCCTTCTATTACCATCTCTACAGTGATGGTGCTGCGGGTTAAACTACAGAAGCCTCTGTGCTGCAAGATCAAAAGACCAGCAGTTGTAAGAGTGAACCAAGTGACGGAGTGAGCTCCACAGTGGGAAGGTAACAGCATTCCATGTCTAGTCGTGCTGGCCACGTGATCACAGAAACTGTCTACAGACAAAACACTGGCTCTACGGCTTGGAGACAAGGATGAGCACCGCGCCCTAGAGTTGGACACGACTGGACTAAATTTTAAGGGGAACCGTTACCTTACCCTACAGAAGAATTGGAGGTTGTTCATAACTTTGTGTACCTTGGCTCAATGATCTCTGGCGCTCTCTCTCTAGATGTTGAGCTAGATAAACACATTGGGAAAGCAGCTACCATGTTCTCTAGACTCACAAAGAGAGTATGGCTCAATAAGAAGCTGATGGCATATACCAAGATCCAGGTCTATAAAGCCTGTGTCCTTAGTACACTCCTGTACTGCAGTGAGTCCTGGACCCTTTGTGAATGGCAAGAGAAGAAGCTGAACATGTTCCATATGCACTGTCTCCAATGCATTTTTCGTATCACCTGACAGGACAAAATTCCAGATAGAGTAGTACTAGAATGCACTGGAATTTCTAGCATGTATACATTACTGAAACAGTGATGTCTACGTTGGCTTGGGCATGTTGTGAGAATGGCTGATGGTTGGATTTCAAAAGATCTCCTGTATGGAGAATTAATGCAGGGAAATCACCCAGAGGGAGACCACAGATGCGATACAATGATATCTGCAAGCGGGATCTGAAGGCCTTAGGAATGGACCTCAAGAGATGGGAAACCTTGCCATCTGAGCATTCAGCCTGGAGGCAGGCGGTGCATCACGGCCTCTCCCAATTTGAAGAGACACTTGTCCAGCAGGCTGAGGCAAAGAGGCAGTTCCGAAAGCAACAAAATCAGGGAGCTGGACTGGGGACAGACTATATTTGTCTTCAGTGTGGAAGGGATTGTCACTCTCGAATTGGCCTTCTCAGCCACACTAGACGCTGTTCCAAGACCTCTATTCAGAGCATGTTACCATAGTCTCTTGAGACTGAAGGATGCCTACTATCATGGGTTCTCAAATGTTCTTGGACTACAACTCCCAGAAATTCTTGCCAGCACAGTTAGTGGTGAAAGCTTCTGGGATTTTTAGTCCAAGAACATCTGAGGACACAAGGCTGGGAACCACTGCTCTAGAGGATAGGACCCAAACTAATGGATTCAAACTATGCAAAATTAGATTTTGACTAAACAGTAGGAAGAAATTCCTGGCAGTAAGAACTTTTTGACAGAGGAGTGGACTGTCTCATAAGATGACATGTAGTTTTGGGAGAGGTAGCCACATTAACCTGTGCAAGTATATCAGGCAAAATCCAAAGAAACAAAACAAGAGAAAAACATGTGGTGCCACATTTTTGTCTTGTTTTGTTTCTTTGGATTTTGCCTGACATGCTTTCATAAGATGGCAGATTCTCCTTCAGAGGAAGTTCGAAGGCCATCTGTCAGATAGTGATGGATTTCTTGCTTTGGCTAGTGTTGAACTCAGGGACTTTTGAGGTTCCTGCACTCTCTACAGCACTATAATTCAATGACTAATAGCAGTAAAGCTATCTAGAAGCACATTTCCTTCGTCTGTGAGAAAAAACTTTCCTAGTTCATAAGTGTACAAACTACAGATGGGCATGAATTAAAAAACAAATCACCAAATTTGTTCAAAAATTACTAATTACCCCAATTAGTATCCCCCAATGAATACTAATCAATGAATTTTAGTGATTTTTGATTCATTGATTCATTTATCCATGAAACAGCCCCCAAGGCACCTAGAGACACCAACATTGCAGAGAACCTCTCCTCTACAATCACTCCATGTGTGGTAAAGAGTGGATTTCGGATGTCCAAGTTATACACCCACGAAGATGCTCCCCCGGGAAAGTTTCCCCTAGAGATACTAAAATTACAGAGAAACTTCTACTGAGTCTCCTCTTAAATTTATTCAAATTTAGTGAAGATTCAGTTTCCCCGAGCCAGCTGCTAGAGGTCACTGTCCTGGGTGACCCACTTTGTGGGTATGTAACTTTGATGTCTGAAACCAAATCTTCATCAAACATGGAGGAATTACAGAAGAGAGTCAGAGAATGCTTCTCTGTGATGTTGATGCCTCCAGGCCCCTGGGGGAACTTTCTTGAGGGGGGGGCCTCCTTGTGGGTGTATAATTCGGATGTCCTAACCATAAACTTCACCAAACATGCGGGGCTTGTAGAGGAGAGTCAGGGGAAGCACCCCGATAAATTTGGTGTCTCTAGATGCCAGGGGGATTTATTATAGAGTTTTAAATAAAAAAAAAAACAAATTGACAAACTGATTTATTGATTTATCAAGAAAAAATGTAAATTTGTAATTTGTCAACCTTGATGAATCACAAACCAAAACAAATCACAACTTTTTTCATTCATGCCCATCTCTAATATGAATGTTGTCCTACATATATTGCTGGACTCCTTCCAACAAGAGCCTAATCTATCACATCTCACAGGGAAAAATTATGGGAGTTGCAGTCTAACAGCAGTCTGGAGGCTTTCTAGCCCTCGTGTCAGCTGTTACAAAAGAGAAAACTCTTTAAGTAAAGTTGCTTAAACTCTCTGGCAACAAAAGAAGCTGGCAGCATGTGGAGTTTCATCTTTTCAGACCACATATTTGAATGTGCAGTATCTAATAATGTTGCTGCAAAATGCAATTCACAAGTTATGTATATAAATTTCTGTATGTATGTACACACACACACATACAGTATTTCATTGGGTCTTACTTTTGGATAGACATATTTTGGATGAAAATAGATTAAGGCTTGTGAATCATTACAAAATACTTAGAGATATGATCGGGGATTAGTTGACAAGACTAACTTAAATAGGAACATAAGGATGCATCTCCAGTCACCTTTTGGGCAAGAATAGATATAGCATTATGGCTATTTTTTTTAAGTCATGGAACAGGTGTCCAGTTCTGTGTTTTACTGCTCCTTACAATGCAAGCATTGTTACATCCTTTCCCACAAGCTCAGCTGGTATTTCAATGTCTCCCCTTCCACCCACCACCCACTTACGCACCTTGAGGAAGTGATAGGTATACAAATGGCAACTCCACATGCTTCTGTATTCAGAGGCAATATAACTCTGCATATCACTTGCTGCTGTGAGGGAGGGTATAGGTACATTCATGTCCTTCCAGGTGACTCATCGCAGGCAACTGCTGACCACTGTGAAGGCAAAATGTTATACCAGATACGGCTTCAGTCTGGTCCACAAATGACTCATCTTCTGTTGTGCAAATGTATGCTTGGCAAGGAATGATTGCTTCATTGTTGTAGCAAAAATGGTATGTAAGCCAAAAGAAGGCTGTCCTGTTTTGGAAACAGGTTTAAAATTTAGGTGATGGGGGCTTCCTATAGAACCACACATACAGACACCTGGCATATGGCATGCCTGGAGGGCACTAGGTGGTCAACAGTTTCCAATAAACTAGTTACATGTAACATGCTTAATTGCACATAGTTATTTTTTGCAGAACAAACAATGTAGTCAGAAGTTACCAAGTTACTTTGTAAATGCAACATGTCACACCTATTTTCAACAGTTACTTTTAAAGGGAACTTTAAGAGGCATTTAGAAATGATTTTTAAAGGTATTATGCCAGTCTTTACCAGTCCTAAGTGGCAAAGGGAGTACATTGGTTTTGTATTCTGTATTTATTATAAACAGTTCCAAGGTGTGATGTCCTACCTAGTCAGGTAGGTAATCCTACCTAGAGGGTATCAGACAGTATTTCCCAATATTTTTCTAGCTTGTTGATAAGAATACACTTATTTGATATCTATCAATACAACTAACTGCATTGTTGGAGTTTTATTTGTTTGTTTCTAAGTTTATCATCACTGCACTGCTGGTACCACAACTTAAACTTTTGTGGGCCTAGCTAACTGATAGTCCCCAGCAGAAAAATTTAAACAAAATTGCTCAACTGGATTGTCCAGCAAACTTCACTTTATCCACCTCCTCAAACAAAGCTTAAACAAACAAAGCTCTTGCAGCATGCTCTCAAGAAGAACAAATCATTGGACCAAGGGAAAAAGCAAATCTCTTAACTTATGTTAATTGTGTCTTTTTAAATATATATTCAATTTGTTATTCTTTTCAATGGGGATAGGATTATGGGGAAGAGAATTTAGGGTTGGGGGGTAGGTATGGATAGAGAAAGGGTAAAATTCCAGAGAATGAGATCGTACATTTACATCAACTTGTACACTTATACTACAAAGAAAGATAAAAAGAAACCGGATTTTCCCAGTATTACTATAGTTACTAATCTATCTATTCCCTAATTGGACCTTCACATTCTTCTTTAATCTATGCTTTCGAGACTATCTTTCAAGTCTAATCATGGGATTATTCTGTTTCCTCCAACTCCATGACTTCCCATGTCTTTCCTGTTCGGTCTTCTAAGTCCAGGATATCTGTTTTCTTCTATTATTTTCCACCTAATAACTCAACAGTAGAGATTGCCTATATTTTCAAATATTTCATTTCTCTAACATCTCATCTATTATTCAATAAAAAGAACAAATCCAATTTAAATGTCACGTGGAACAGAATGTTTTTCACTTTCATACACCTACAGTATTTCCCTATATATCCATCAAGCATAATAGAAGTGTCCTCCTGTTTATTTCCAATCCCATTTAAAAGTGTTTTTATACTTAGTTTTTCTTTTTTTTAGAAAACTTTGTTGGCGTTGTGTACCATCAGTAACTCATATACCATCTATAAAGAATCTTATTTATATTTTCTTTAGTAGTTGCTGTTTTTTGGACTTTAATATTCTTCTACTATTTTATACCCATTTTATTCTAGTCTTTAACCACTTCATTTTTCACTTTCATGTGTTATTCATTTAGTCCATCTTTATCGTTGTGATTTTGTTTCTTCCTCCTGGATCTTCTTGTTTCTATAGTGCACTTTCCTTTGAAGGTTCTCACTTATGTTATGTTATTTGTATCCTTATCAATCATTTGCCTGCATCAACTCTGACCCCCTCATGTTAAATGTCAATTATGTCATCAACGATTTGAAGATGTATGATTTTTTTTCATCCTATTTTTAAATGGAATGTAATACAAAGCAATTTCTTCCTGCAAGCTCTGGAGAAAACGACACAGGCTCACAAAGGATTCAATATCAATCAAAGCTGATTGGAATATCCATAATGTTGCTTGTTGTTATATATTTTTCCTGCTTATGCTAGCCTTTCTTTCTTCTGTATAGTTTTATCTACAACATCCCTGACTTTATTTTGGTGAAGGATAAAAATACTAGTCACCCAACGACTTTAAAATGAGAATCACCCTGAATTAGTGGTGTGGTTCTGAAGCTTTGGCCTTCCAGGTGTATAAACTGCTTCTCTCAGAACACCTGACTGTTGCCCACGCTGAGTCTGGTTCCTGGGAGTTGAAGCCCACATATGGAGAAGACCACCCATTTGGAGAACCAACCACCACATTAGTATAACCTTTTTGCTCCAATCAGTGAGCTATCAGTCATTGGGCATCCCTGAGCAATATGTTGTGAGACTGTGACAAGAGGGCTAGCCAGTGGAAAGCATCCAGTGCTTTCCATAGCCTATGAGGTTGTTGGTTCCTGTTGTTTGCTATGAACAATGACTAGGAGCAAAGCTGGGGCCTCCAACATTACCACATACCCATTCTGCGTTGCTGATCTGAACTGACCTCCTTCCCAGGGTCCTGACCAAGGCAAACATTAACCCTTTAAGTGCTGAGTGCCTAGAGCTAGGGAGGAAAGAAATGAAGATATGTCACAGAGCACTGTACAAGGGTTGTTGTTATGCGCACATACTGCCTCTGCTGCAAAACATGTGCAGCTATGTTTTCTAGGTATTTGATTTGTAGTTGTACATCTATTTATTTTCTAAATATTTGATTTATGTTGCTAATTAAGTATTTTCTCCAAGGACACCTGCCTGTTTAATTTCTAATCTATTCTATTACTTCGAGAAGTGCAGTGTCCAAATGTTGTGTATGCTTTGCTTTGCAAGAAACCCATGCAGCCAAATTCAAAAGCTAACAAATTGGAATGGAACCATCTACAGTACTGAAGAAGGGATATTAATCTGAAATCATGCCCCAGGCTCCTGCACGCCACTGTTGCCTCAGGGATGAGGGGGCAAAGGGCAGCTGCCCATTGGCCTCTTGCCAATTGTTTGGGGGTAAAGAATGCATTGATTCCCGGTACCCCTCCAGAGTCCTGGCTTCATGCTGTTGGAATCTGCTTGACAGCTACTATTAGAATTGTCAGCTCTTGAAATAAAAGCTCTGATAACTCTGGACAGGGTCTAGGGCGAGGGCTGTGTATATGGCTGAAGAGCTAGAATATGAAGCAGGTCCACAGGGGAAGCAGGAACCAAAAGGTTTCTTGGCAAATCAAAGGACAGATTGTTCACTCAAGGTTAGGACTTGAACATTAACCAGTTGGCCAGGATTTGCCTGGATTCCAGCCATGTTGTGCAGTGACCATTTGGACTGCCCTCTGCCCTGGATTCCCAGATTTCCTATTTAAAAGTTAGCCTCTGGATCTCACAGAACAGAGACAGAAGACAAAACATCTCATCACTGTTATGCCAGTTGTTCTATATGAAGTACCCTTTCTCTGTTCCAGCCAACAATCAACACTAGAGATGGGAAGTATTCATATTCGATACGAATACATATTTGATATGAATACGAATATCCCCACACAGGTGGTGATAACGAGGGTTCAGCCCCATGGGGAGGGATGGTCCACTCACCGATCCGCCGCTGCCGCAGATGCTGGAATTCTTCCAATGGCTTCGCAGGTTGCGATCTGCAAGCCACTCTTCAAACTTGCAGCGAGGCTTGTCCTCCCGCCTCCTGCCAAGAGTGGCTAGCTGATCACGATCTACAAAGCCTTTGGAAGAATTGCAGCATTTGCAGCAGCAGCAGATCAGTGAGTGGACCGTCCAGCCTTATGGTGCTGGACCCTCGTTATCGCCACCTTTGCAGGGATATTCGTATACAAATATGAATACCCCCCCTCTAATCAACACCTTCCAATTTCCAATAACTATTGCAATTTGGGGAAATCTTATTCTAGCTCACTGTTTCACAGAGCCGCAACAGGGGTGGAGGCCTTAGATACAATCTGTCTATTATTTATCATGCTGCCCTTTCATCTGTTCCCAGAAAGATCAGAACCACACCCACCAGGAAGATACCGTGACAATGGATGGAGAAGGACTGCAGAAGTGGGATTTTTCACTCACCCCAGTCCTTTGTCCATCTAACGAGTCCATTTAGACCAGGGTGAAGTGAAACCAACGTGGAAGATATATCAGGGGTCTCCCACCAACTCTCCTCACACTGAAAAAGCCACTTGAATGAATAGTGAAACATTTCAAGTTAATAAGGAAGAAGTCCAGTTGCTATGAATCAACTTCCAGACAGAATATGGGAACTGTGGAGTTCTGGTGGAATTGAGATCATAGTAAATCTGGCTATAAACTGTGTTATTTTGTACTCATACATAATTATTTCATGATATACGTTCAGATCAAATGCACAGCATTGTGTGTATGGCTCCAAAGTGTGCAAATATATTCATAGTTGACCTAGAAAATACTTCCTTGGTTCCTGTATCCAGAATCTCTGCCTGAGATTCTGCAATCTACAGCCAAGTCCCCTGATATAACTAGACTTGCTCAGAATCACAGGACAAACATGGTGAAAAAGGAAATTGGCTGAGCGACCCTAGAACCTAGGGCTAACCTGCTACAGCAGCGGTCCCCAATCTTTTTCGGTCTGCAGGCTCTGTGCACAGACTGGTTGGGGGCAGGGGAACCCCTGTCCTCACGGGTGGGCGTATCATGCTCGCAGGTGGTTGTGTCATGCTTGCGAGTTGGCGTGTCGCACTCAGTGGTCCCAAACCTTGGATAAACCAGATGTGCCTGGACTGCAGTTCCCAGAAGCTTTCACTGTCAACTGTGTTGACTGGAGTTTCTGGGAGTTGTAGTCCAAAAATACCTGGGTTATCCGAGTTTGTGAACCACTGCCCTAGATAATATATGGGGCTACTAATGATGGAATTGGATAGAAGAGTGGGGGATGAAGTCTCACAACAGCAAAAGAGTGAAAGAAGGAGTTGCTAAGGTGGGGAGGAGCTGTTTAGGACACATGAGTACTCCTGAGGGAGACTCATGACCAAAATACATCCCACACTCTTCATTATTACTGATTTCTGACACCAACAGTGGGGCCTGCTTCTCCACCCCCAGTTAGACTGGGGCACTGTTTGCTAACAGGGCAAAGGAAAAGCCATCCACATTTACTTCGGCAAAGATTGCATCACATGATGTGTCAACTTATTTTAGGACTGCAAATTAAAGGCATCAAGCGCTGTTTCCTTTCACTCCCCTTGTAAACAAGCAGGAAGGGAGAAGAATTCATCAGAGAACTAACTTTTATGGTGTTTGGAAATTCGGATTTGTGAGCCCCCTATGACCAGTGTCTCAAAACACAGTCCCAAGGCACGGGAGTAAATAAATAAAATAAATGGGAGGGCACAACTGCGGGGCCTAAAGCACGCAAGACCATCACAGCCAGGATTTCACGCCGTGTTTTCCCTTTTCTTTCTTTTTTTTAAATGTCTGCTTATCTTCTGGTATATCGCTGTCGCGCCTGGAGAAGTGGCCCCCTTCTTAGGGTGGCCCTCACAGGACGTCCCGGGCATGTGAGATGTCCCAAGGCGTGACCCCCTCCACCGCCCCCCCCCGAGGTTTCCATGGCCACGCAGAGACTCGAACCCAAGTCCCCCTGAGTCCACGGCGGCCCCTCTGTCCCCTCCATCCCCGCGCCTCTCGCTGCCTGCTGGACGGCTGCCGGTGGGGCTCTGGCGGAGGCCTCCAGGGGGGCACCGCGAGCGCTTCCCAGGGAAGCGAGACGCGCACCCCGAGCCCTCGCGAACCAGCGGCGCTGCCCTTTTCGCCTCGGCCCACGTGCCGGGACAGAGCGGGGGGGGGGGGCTGCCTTCCGCTCGCTTCGGCGCCAGCCTCGCCCCCCTGCACACCCCCTTCCCGGCATGCAACCCTAACCCGTCCCCTGAGCCAGACCCACCCCCTTTAATTTCCACCCGTCCCGGGGCGAAGGCTTTCTCTCTCCCTCCCGGGTCGCCAGAGCCGCTGCTGCCAGCCACTTTCGCCAGAGCAGCCGCCAGCATGGCCACCACACCTGGGCAGCAGCTTGGTAATAATACTAATAATGCCCGCGCGTCTCGCGGTCGGGGGCTTCCCTGGTGCTTTCTGCAGGCGCTCGTGACCTGGGCGGGCTCGCGAGGGAGGGAAGGAGGGGAAGGAGGCCAGGCGGAAGGCGCTGCCTCCCAGCTGCAGTCTGCGAGTGAGCGGGGAGGGAGGCCCGGGGTGTGGGGCGCCTCCCTCCCCCCCCACCCGGAGCTTTGTGAGAAAACAGCCCCGGGAAGAGGCTGCACCCGGAGAGTTAAGGAAGGCGAACTTCTAGGTCAATGGAAGGGTCCTGTTAGGCGCGGAGGCAGCGGAGCCGAGCCTCTCCTCGGAATGCCAGGAGACCGGAGAGAGGGTTTTAAAAATCAGTTTTCGTGGCGAATTGCTGTAGGGCTTCCCCGCCCCCCGTCCCCCCCCCCGTTCCTGAAACGATTGTGGCTGTACTTTCCTGGGAGATTGAAACTCGCGCCCCGGTGCCCCCGCCTGGGCTTGGTAGGCGTGAAATACGCTGAAGTGGCTTTTCAGCGGCACTCCGAAACCCCCGCAGTTGGTCCAGGGCTGTGCCCGTGGCAAGGTGTGCAGACCCACCAGCCACATGCCCCCTTGTGTTCATCGTATCCAGTCCTGGTCATGAGTCACAAGTGAGGGAAGAGAGGGAGAGAGGACATGCATTTGTGTGCCATGTATCTGAATAAGTGGATTTTGATCCTTGAAAACTCACTGAAACCAGTCTTTTAAAGGGCACTGTGTTTTACCTTTTTCGCTAATATTTCTTCCCCACCCTCCCTTTAATTTTGCCAACGCTCTCTGGGTGATCCCTCTTGGTCCGTCGCCCAGGAAGGACAGTGAGAATTCAGACTTCTGGGTCCTGAACTATTTTCCAGCAAGATCTAAATTGAAGAGCAGAAATACAGCAAATTGGAATAAATATATAAATGGTGGTTTCCAGACATTTCGCCTCTCCCTGGGTAGTTACTTGGAATAATTTTTCAGACTGGTGGAACAAAAGTGTCAAAAGTAAAAGTTAGGTAGTCTCTAACCACACTTCTTTCCATCCTCTTGCTCATGTCCAAGTTATACCAACGGTGATCAGATCTCCCAAGAATTTATTTATTTGTTTATTTGCTTACTTTTAAAGCAGCAACAACAGCCCTGATTGTGCTCAGTTCATCCCTTTATCCTTCTCTTGGGTGCCTTAGATTGAGCCTGACCCCATTTAATAGCTCCATCTTTTGGATGAAAAATATGAGCACAAGTTTATTTTTGTCTTCTTCCTTTATAAATACCAATTTAAATTAAGAAGGGGACAGCATTTTGGTAAATTGTGAACTCCCCCAGTGCCTGTTGCAGCATTTTGGTAAAATGTGAACTCCCCCAGTGCCTGTTCTCAGTTCTGTTTTCGGGGAAAATGTTACACTCCTCAAGGAAGGATCTGTACTTTGACCTGCAGGGAAATGAGTGCCTCCATCCACTCAGCCAATTTTTCCCTTCCCTTTATTTGGACTCTTTGTTCTTGAGAATGGTGTGAGGAGGGATAAATTTACAAAAGGATATAGACAGGCTGGCGCAGAGAAAGCAGCTTTCTAGTTGTGTTGTTGTATCATAGATCTTGTAAAAGTTATTTGGAGAGAAAAGGCCAACTAAAGATAGAAGGCGAAAGACTGCCTTTGTTAAAAAACATATTCAAGACTGCTAGTGGTTGCAACACAAAACATGAATTTCATCTTTTTCTGGCAGTAACTTGAATTCACTCTACAGTAGCCTTTCCTAATCTGTTGACTTGCAGATGTGTTAGATTATACAACACATCATTCTCAGCCAGCAAGCTGGTGTGATGGGACTTGTAGTATATAGCATATTAACAAGACACCAAGCTGAGGAAAGTCACAGTTCATTGTCGGTTGCAACCAAATGTCCTTCCCACTAATAAAAAGATGGGAATGATGCCCAGAAATAAATGGTTGAAATGTGACTGATCATCAAGAAATCAATTTGTTTCTCAGCTGGAGACGATAACACAAGATTGAGAGAACTGACTGCATAGTTCTTCCATTCAGAATTGTGTTGAGCTCAGTACAGGGTAAATAAGTAGTCCAGTATGCATTTTAAATTTCTGCCACATGTTAATGCTTTATTTTTCACTTTCCATCTAGCTTTATTCAGTGTCTCAGACAAGACTGGCCTGGTGGAATTTGCAAAATGTCTCAGTTCTTTGCATTTGGCCCTAGTTGCTTCTGGAGGAACAGCAAAAGCCCTTCGAGATGCAGGTCTGAACGTCAGGTAAATGCTCTTTAGATTCACAAGTTTGCTCTCTGAATTGAGTAGCTGAGTAATTTTTGCTCTCCTTCCACAAGCAGGCAAAGACCTTTCTCTTCAAGCAAGCTTTCCATTAATGACTGTCTGTCTGAGTGAGGTTTTTATATGGATTGTTGTTCCTTACTGTTTTGAATATGTCCAGACCAACGCCCTGGATCCGTTCCAGTCAGGTTTCAGGCTACGCCATGGCATGGAAATGGCATTGGTTGCCCTGCTTAATGACCTTTTGAGGGAGGCCGATTGGGGCAAAATGTCCTTGTTGGTTCTCCTTGATATCTCAGTCACCTTTGATATCATCGACCATGGTATCCTCCTGGGGAGGCTCTCTGAATTGGGGTG
Source organism: Pogona vitticeps (assembly GCF_051106095.1). Classification (NCBI taxonomy): domain Eukaryota; kingdom Metazoa; phylum Chordata; class Lepidosauria; order Squamata; family Agamidae; genus Pogona; species Pogona vitticeps. The sequence goes on along the minus strand of NC_135783.1, from coordinate 174,090,320 downwards.
TGGGGGCCCAGCTCTTGCTTGGCTCCAATCCTTTTTGGAGGACTGTTCGCAGAGAGTCCAGCTTGGAGAGGATGTGTCGGCCCATAGCTCCTCAATTTTGGGGTGCCTCAGGGATTGATTGTCTCTCGAATGCTGTTTAATATCTATATGAGGCCGCTGAGTGCAGTCATCAGGGCATGTGGCGCTTCGTGTTATCAGTATACTGATGACATGCAGCTCTACATCTCCTTTTTTCCAACAGCGGTGGTTGCTGTTGCATCCCTTGAGTGCTGCCTGGAGGCCGTATAGCAATGGATGCAGGAGAATGGACTGAGGTTGAACCCAGACAAGACGGAGGTCCTGAGGGAGGGCGCCCCTTCTACCAATGTTTTGGGAAGCTTGCTTAGTTTTGGGGGGAAACTCTCACCACAAAGAGCGTGGTCTACAGTTTGGGGATCCATCTCGACCCAGCGCTTACCATGCAATCCCAGGTGGCATCTGTGGTGCACTCCGCCCACCTACATCTTTGGCGGATTGCCTAGCTGCGCTCCTATCTTGATGTCGGGTCGCTCACCACTCTGGTCCATGCGCTCGTAGTCTCGAGATTAGACTAGTGCAATGCTGTCTACGTGGGGCTGCCTTTGAGACTGATGCGGAAGCTACAAATGGTCCAGATTATTAACGGGTGAAAAGACACCAACATATTTCCCTCACTCTGGCGGTCTTATACTGGCTGCCCATTCGCTTCAGCATTGATTTTAAGGTACAAATGCTTACATATAAAGCCACAAATGATTTAGGGCATCGATACCTGGCACAGTGCCTGTCTCCACCTAGCTTTACTCGTGTCACTCAATCAAGCCAGACCAGAAAGTTGAGGGGCTTAACCCTGAGAGAGGCACAGAAGGAGATAACAAGAAACTGGGCCTTCTTGGTGGTGGCCCCTCATCTTTGGAACATCTTACCCCCGGAGATTCGACTGGCACCCTCACTGGGAATTTTTAAAAACAAATTGAAGATTTGGTTCTTCCGGCAGGCCTTCCCCTCTCTCATTACATAGCTTCTTTATCCCATCTTGGATCCTGTTTTCTTTATTGATTTTTCTGCTTTTTATCATCAGTGTTATTTTAATGATGTTTTTATCTTTATATTTTGTCAGCCGCCCAGAGTAGATTCCCAAATCTAGACGGGCAGGGTAAAAATGGAACAAACAAACAAACAAACAAACAAATACATGTTTTGATGTTGCTTCTGCTCACCATTTTTAGTGTGGTATTTGTTTGATCCATTTTATTATTTGTGTACTTATTATTTTTAGCTTTAAATGTTGTCTTTTAATGATGTAAGCTGCCTTGGGTCCTCCTTAAGAAGAAAGAAGAGGTTAAAATCTTTTCAATAAATAAAATAATTCAGGTTGATTGCCATGACTGACTTGGTGCCACTGGATATACCAATGACAAGTCACAGATTGGTCTAGTAGGGACAGTTCCTGCACTTTTGCTCTTCCTTCCCCATCCCATCATGCACTGCGCTGAATAAGTTACTTCCTGAGTTGCAGAAAACCATCGTTAGAATGACTGTTGTATCATTCTTGTTGGGTAGTTCAGTGAGTTGGAGGATGCTCTGGAATCACAAACCCAGACTATATGGTCCCAGAGCATCCTCAGAAGGAGGGGCTAGTAAACCAGTACTCACTACTTTATATCTTGAGAACCTCTGGAAGGCTTACTGTAAGCCAGAATTAACTTGATGGCCCATAATTAATTATTACATGGAAGGCACAAATTACAGTTTAGTGTTTGTGTATGAGGTAGAACATAATTTGTTGTATACCAGAACATAGGGAAAGTGAGGAAAGAGTGTAAAGATATGGGGCTTGTTCCCACAGTAGCAAAACATAATTTGGAAGCGCTTGAGAATATCTGAGAGGGAGCACAGTTTACTACAGTAGGTTTTGACCAAATTTTTCTAGCATGCATACTGGAATTCTGCCTTGCTTTGAATGGTACTAGTGGGGTTTTGCAGCTTCTTGCCATTGCTTTAGGTGCATTAAATGCTAAATTATCGAGACTGAGGAGTTTCACTCTGAAACAACTGGTATCTTTCTTTATTTGGGCATCATGAGGTTTGAACACACAAGACAGTTTTTTCCACCTGAAGCTCACTGCACACATAATGAGTGGCTGTATTGGAAAGAAATGTTAAACCAGGATTCTGGGGGAATCATGGCTTACAAGGGATAAGTTCCATGCCAGTGCATTTGGGTATTTGTACCCATTTGAATCCTCCCAAGAGCATAAGCCAGGTAAGCATGTTTAAATCAGCCATTCTGGAGATCCCTGGCACATTTGAAGGGGGCCACCAACTAAACTATTTTCTACTCTATTTTTCTATTCATTTGTGTTGTATCCTTGTTTGACAGAGGGCCCTGGAACCTGAGAAGAGCTAAGAGGACCATGGCCAAAACAAGTTTTGAGAGCGGCTGGTTTAAGTCATAGGGATGGTTTACTACTGGTTTATTAGTCACAGCTTGTGTTCCACATTGCACGCCAAGTCACTTGCCCAGCATGTGACAAAAAATACAAGCAGTGACTAGCAGTAGTTTTGTTGCTGCAATTCATACTGTTGCACTTATGTTGCCATAAATAACCTGAAGGATTCTGACAATATTATGAAAATATTTGTATCTTAACTTTCATGTAAATGTTACTTTGAAATGTAAGCTAAGACTAGTATCTGAAGATGGCGTTTATTTGGTAACTTGAGTTTTGTTGTTTTAGGTTTAGATCATCTTGAATACTCCCATTGAATAGTCTCCCTGGAGATAATCATTTTAACTGGAGAAAAAAAATATGTTCTTTGTTCTTAGTCATGAGAAAGGCATCAAATGCTTGTTAGAGATTTGGAGCAAGGACCTTTCTGTCTCAAAAGAGATTTGAAATGTTTCCCTGTCCTTTTGATGTAATTGATTATCTAGCTAAGTCCATGTCCCATTAAGAAAAGAAGCTCTGTTGATTGAGAACAGCATTTAAACAAAGAACACATTGAAGACCATGATAAAAAAATTAGTCTGAAAATAAGCAATGTATGCCTCCTCAACACTTGTATTGAAAATGTCCTTCAAGGTTTCAAGTTAATTTTTTCAAATCTACTCACAAATCATGGATTCTTTGACCTTGTTATGTCATGGAGTGTATACAGAATTTATTTATTTTTTTAAAGTGGAAAAAGTGGGGGAGCAGGGGAGCGGATGTAGCCATCAGCATACTGATTGATGAAGACAAGAGGAGGCCACATGTGAGAATATCAAATCCTGCATCCATCTGGGGGAAAAGAATAGTTTCTTATATCAAGAGTTCTGTACTTTTACTCTTTAGAACCAAGCCATGCCTTTGATATTTTCTGTACAGAATTTTGTGGTTATGCTCAGGAGTTTGGATTCAGATGCTATCTCAGCCGTGGAATTATTTGGTAGATTTAGAAGAGATCCTTCTTTCTCTCAGTCTTTGTGACAGGCGATGGTGATTCCTCACAGCGTCCTTGGCAGGATGATGGAGAAGCCTTATAAATCCACTTTTATGTTTGTATTAACACTAAAGCTTTAACGTAAAGTGGATATCATTATTCAGTTTGTGGATGTTGACAGTCCCAGGTGAATTTTGTACATCCCTGACAGCCCCAAAATAGGCATGTATTTCTCCACTTCTTGAACATTTCCATTTGTGTTCTCAAATGGCTCTTTTCTGAAATGATGGATTGATCTTTCAGTTGTGTCAGTTTATTGTGTTCAATGAGAGAGCGCCCATCTGACTTTTCCTCCCTTTCAACAGAGATGTTTCTGATCTTACTGGCTTTCCAGAGATGTTGGGAGGGCGTGTGAAGACCCTTCATCCTGCAGTACATGCAGGTAAGATGGATGTTAACACAGAGTCCCATTGTGTAAGACAGATCGTGTCTCTTTTAAGTTGTTTGCATTGCATTTGGAAGTCGTATGAAGTTTGCATTGCATTTGGGTTGCAAATAATCTAAAGCCATTTTTCACTGGGATAGCAGATGAGTTTTGAGCCAGAAATCAGCACAATCACTTTAAAAAGTAAAGTTATTTTTACTTTTCACTTACCTGTGTAACAAGGAGCAACAATCAGACTTTTAAAACAGTAATGTAAAGATAATACATGCCTCCAACTGCCTTTATGCAAATTGGGTAATGTTTAGTTAATGTGACTCATTACTGGTTACCATCTTTAAGTCAGGTAGTGGAGTTAGGTTCTGATCTACCTCAACTGGAAACTAAGATCCTTTCTGTTGTTGAAGTGCTATCTACACCTCCTTTAATGGTCCCTGTGCATGTGCTATGCATGATTGATTCCAAATTACAGCAGCCATAGTAGGATTGCCAAGGAATACGAAATACTTAAGGAGTGGTTGTATCAGCGCCACCCTTTCCAGTGAGTTTCTGTGGCCAAGCAGGGATTTGGACATTCTAAGCACTACAGGAAGTGTGGAAACCTGACTCCCATACTTCCTGGACTGTGATACAGGAAGCAATCATTAGAATAACAAAAAGGGTCCCTGCAGCTCTGTTTCTTCTGTTTCAATTGAACACAGAACTGGAGCAATTTTGCATGAGGGAAGTAAGCAGGAGCAAATAAAGCCTTATTTTGTGATTGGGTAAACAATCATGACAGGGGTCTGAGCACCTCAACAAATAATGTCACCATTTGTTTGGGTTACATTCCTTCAGACTGCAGGTCACTGACATTCTGCTCAGTGACCATCATGCGTAGGTATTAGAACTAAGCACTTCACTCTCAGTCGCTGTCTAGCATGGCCTGTCTGAGCCCATTTTTACTTGCCAGACAATGATTCTGAGCATAATTGTCTTCTGCAGTTGTCATATGTTTTGACTATACCCAACTTGCAGCTGTTTAAATCATTCATGTTAGAAATCTAAAGGCAGCATTTCAACATGGTAAGGATTCAGAGGGATCCTGCAGTACAGGCCTCACAGAATGCAGGTAGAGAGTGACTTAATTTGTATATTTCCCTCAAATTAAAAATTTGCCTTGTAGAAAGTTAGCATGCTGAGAGTTTGTCTATACTCTCCCAGTGTATGAAAGTTTTTTTAAAAATAGCTGCAGCATCCAGGAACATTTGCTTATTTGATTCCCACCTGTGTTCTGAAGTGGTACAGTCCCTGAAGGGCAGTGTCATGCCATTCTCCTTAATATATAGTTCAAGCCTTAGAGTCCAGTTGCTTTCTTATGCCATGAGTTTTCATAAGCACGTGCCCTTTTCCCAAGATGGAGAAAGTGGACTTTGGAAAGACTTGACACTGTAAAAGTATCTTAGCCTAGAGATAGCACATTAAAATGTGTAAGGAATGTAGGCCATCTGTCTTCAGGAGGTCTTGACTAATTATATCCCAAACAGTTTCTCTGATACTATAATTCTATACACCATTATTAGGGAGTAAATCCTACTGAGATCAATGGAACTTATTTCTAAATAAACATGCATAGGATTGGGCTGCAAAGGTTTCTTTAGCCTTTGAGTCAAGCAGTCAATTGCAGGCTAATGGCTAAATCCAGTTTTAGTGCCAGCTAGAGTAGACCCATTGAATTCAGTGGGACCTACGTATGTGAATGTTGACTAGTCGCTTTCATCACAGTGGGTGTACTCCACTTAATAATAATAATAATAATAATAATAATAATAATAATAATAATAATTTATTGTCATTGTAAGTATATACACATACAACGAAATTCACAGACACCCAGAGACCAGACACATGCACACACATAAAATTCCCAAACACCCACTAAAAGTTCCCCACTAAAAATACAAACATCTACACCGCAGGCCAAGTTACACAGTCCAACTAATTATTCACTACTGGTGGTCTTTAAGCTCATTATTAATTGCAATTATAGCTCTGGGATAAAAACTATTGAGAAAACGTGTGGTCCGAGTCTTAATTGTTCTATATCTTCTGCCAGATGGTAACACTTGTAATAACAATTTGATTTAATGCTATTGGTATTGGCACACATATATACAGAGATGGATAGAGTGAAGTCTCACTCACAGTAGACCTACTTAATAGGATAAAGCTGTGTGAATTAATAGCTATATATCAAGATTTGAATGCTAAAAAACAATGATTAGTTATTAGGAAAATGGGATTTATTTATGTAATAAGAAAAAAATTGATGCATACTTCAGAGATTGAAAACAGGACAGCATGGTTAATCAGAAATCAATTTTCCTGCATCCTTCTAAGTATCTTCTCCCACCACTGTCACTAGGTATACTGGCTCGTGATACGCCACAAGATAAAGCTGACATGGATAAATTGGATTTCAGCCTTGTAAGGTAAACATTTTAAACCATAATAGTACATTAGTAAATGATCATGAAGTAAACATCTGACATCACTCTTTGGAGGCTGATTTGCAATAGGAACCAAGTCTTTGTTCCACTGATGAAATGTTCCTCTTCAGCCATGTCCTAGCTTCAAGAAGATATCAGATGAACTTAATGTTTTGTAAGAGTTATTGTATCAGTGAGGGCCAGGAATGGGAAGAAACAGAAAAAGAGCAGGAAAGATTTATGGGCTTTACACTCTAGATCGTTTTTATGTTGAAACATGAGCAAACATACCCTTTTGAGATTTACACAGTAGTCTGTTTGTATTTCAACATGCAGCTCAGTTTCAAACATAAATAGTGCAAAGATTCAGGGCCAACCCAAATTTTTGTTTGTCTGTTCCTCCCTCATCTGATATGTTACTCTTCCTCTCTTATTGACCCTCTGTGTACTGATTGATTAACTAAATAAGATTCAATTCTTAAAAAACAAAGAAAAACCCCCAACACCTCCTGTTTATTTATGCTGGATATTGTGCTTCTTTATACTGATTCAAAAGACTAGGAAATAGCCTGTTACTACTGCACAATATCACGCCCACGTTGCCAGCAAGAAAAAGGATGTCAAACTTTGCATAACCAAAAACAAAAACAAAACAAAACAAAAACAAAAGCTTGGATTCAGGCTGTTTTTTGTTATGCTAAGTTTGACAACACTAGTGGCAGCAAAGTGGTCTACAAGATACACTGTTGTGCTCACTACCATTCACAAAGTGACCCCAAACAAGGTAAGATCCCAGAAATTGACTGCTTTTTTCATGAGTTTACCATTTCTCACCCAAACACAAAGCAGTTGTCAGGGCTGTATTTTGATAGGTGAAAGGTATTCACCACAATACTATTTCTAAGTGGAAAAGAAAAAGGAAAATCCTTACTGGGAATTTTGCTTTTTCAGCATCTAGTTATAAAACAGTAATCCAGTTCTCCAGTATCCAAGTGCATAAGCCCAAAGGGACGGTGTTTAGCCAAAAAGGGCAAAGTGTCCCCTTCTAGATGTTGTTGCAGAGCAACTTCCATTGGCTCCCTAAGGCATCCTGGGAGTTGGAATCCAGTCACATTTAGAAGAGTGTACTTTGTCCATCCTGGGACCATTGTTCCCCCTGTTTTTAAAACCATACTGTGTTATTTAGGTATACAGTGGTGCCTCGCTTGACGAGGATAATCCGTTCCAGCAAAATTGGAGTAGAATGAAATCGTCGCCAGGCGAAATTAAAAAAAACAATTGAAATGCATTGAAAGCTAGTTCAATGCGTTCCAGTAGGCAAAATACCTCAGCGTCCAGCGGAGATCCTCCATAGGGGGGCCATTTTCCGGTGCCTGTATAGCGAGGAATCCATCTTAAAACACAGCGGGGAGCCATTTTGCACAGTGAGCGGCCATTTTGAAACCCTGATGATCAGCTGTTTTGATCGTCGTTAAGCAAAAAATTGGTTCCCAAAGCAGGGAACCGATTGTCGTTAAACGAAAAAACGCCATACAAACATTGTTTTGCGATTGCTATAGCAATCACAAAATACTCATTGTTAAGATATTTCCTCATCTAATGAGGTAATCGTCAAGCGGGGCACCACTGTACAGTATATTGATATTATAAGTATAATAGCACATTAATGGAAGAGTTGGAACAGTCATCACCTACAGAAATAACAAATCCCACAGGAAGAAGATTTCATGCATCAATCAAACAGCAGAGCCTTGTAGTGTGTCTGAGGGAAGTGGACTTTTATCCACAAAAACACAAACTAAAATAAAATGGTTAGTCTTTATATAATGCTGCAATATTTTTGCTTTTCTTTTGCCAACATGTTGCAGCCCCTTGAAAACTTAGCAAGTTTTGTTTGGCATAGGCTTTTCATGGGTGTAAAACAACTTGTCCAGATGTAAGATTTCAGACCCAAAGCCCTTATTCCATGCATCTAAGGAAGCGAGCTTGTGGCCACAAACAGTTATGCAAGACTAACGCTGGGTCACCTTTAAGTGGCCACAAAACACTTTGTTCTTTTCTTACAGCCAGCTTTCACTCATGAAAATGGATAGAAGAGACTCCCAGCTTCACATCTATCACTTTTCATGGTGGCAGACTGACAGTGGAGGGAACTGAGCTAGCGTGCCCCGTTCTTCACATGTTTACCTAGCTCTTCAATAGGAGGCCCGAGTGAGGTGGTTGTTGCTGTGATTTTCCATCATGCATTGTCCCTGGGATTTCCCCTGCCCTCTTCCTGGGGGTGGCATGCCCTAGCAGTTTTGAAGCTGCCTTTCTCAATATCTTGGGGATGTTGACCATGATTCAGCCCAGGGTTTGCCTCGCTCCAGGTCCTAGTCAGCTAGGAAAAGATATATATTTTGGGATGCTCTCCCCTGCAGGTTGTTGCAATTTCAAATAATGCAGGCATTTATACAGACAGTGCCTGCAACATTTGAAAAAGCCAAAGAAAATACACCTATCCATCACCATTTGATCATGCATTTGATTGTCCACACCATCTTCCATTTTCTTATAAAACAGTGATCTCAGTCTTTTGGGTCCCAGGTTGCCACATTGCTATGTAGTGAAAAATGTCCCATGGTTCCCATGTTTAGAATATATTAATTATCACTGATTAGATGCCTACTCTTCCCTCCATACACTCACCTATCACATGCAGATGTTTGGAGATATGTTCTATACTAGATGTGGGTCACCACAGTGGTAACTATAGCTTTTGGCTTTGCATTTTTTTTTGTCATATCTGTTCTTCTTTAGTTTGTGTAATGGCTTTGTTTGCTTTACTGTAAAACAAAGAATGATTGTCTTTCTTCACTTTGGCATGTAATGGAGCAGGCCTCAGATTTTGCTGAAATCCAGAAATCATGCCTGCTGCCGTTGGATCTCTGAGGAAATTTCTCATCCATTTGTTATTCTGTGTCTGTTTTTTTTTAAGCCAGTTACCTGGCTAATAATCCACTGACAGAAAAGTTATCAGTTGTTACATTTTATCTCTAACTGGGTAAATGTTGAGTTATTTTTCACAATCTGATTTACATGGTGAGCTATTATGTTTCCTATTCCATTGATTTCTGTGGGAGACGTAAGCATATATTGAACTCTCATCTTTGTTGAAATGAAAAAGGGTGAAAAGTACTACTTGCATTTGACTGGATTTTGCCCACAGTTCTTGTTCCATTAAAAATAACCTGTTCCCTCACACTGCTGAGATGAGGCAGTGATTTGCAACTGGTGCAGAAGCCTCCGTGGGGTTGCAAGGGAAGTTCTGATGCTGACTTGAAAAGTTGCTTGTCTGCCTCCTGCCCCTCCTCCCCCCCACATCCTAGAACAACAGCTGTCAGTGGCATAGTTGTGTGAACCCTCCCTCCCAGAGGATGTTTTAGGAGAGACAGTGTTAACTTCAACCATGAGATGACCCACCGCAGAGATTAATTAAATTTTGCCATTGTGTTAGTTCTTCATGATAGTCTTTTGTTCAGGACAAGTGAAAGAACAACACTAATAATGATGTCTGAGAGTGGAAGAACATTCAAATTATGCTGCACTGCACAGCTGTTCTTTTATATTTCAAGTGACTCCATACTTTTGTTTTTCTAGAGTTGTGGTCTGCAACCTCTACCCCTTTGTCAAGACTGTAGCATCCCCGAATGTGACGGTTCAAGAAGCAGTTGAGCAGATTGACATAGGTGGGTCAAACAAGCCTTCCGCCCTTTGCATGCATGCCCACTTCTTCAGCAGGGGAGGAGCTGGGTGTGATCATGGACAGCTGCAAACTGAAACTGTAATGCTCAAGAACTTCCTGAAAATAATGTGTCCGTGGCAGTCAGATGAATATATTTAATCATCATTGTCTTAGAACTGCAGAGAACTACAGCCCTGTGGCTCATCGAGTGTGGCCCCTCTCAGGGAGGCACAGTGGGGAATCCAGTTCCCAACCTCTGGCTTTGCAGTCAGAGACCTAAACCATTGAGCTGTCCAGCAAATACTTGTTTTGAATAACTTGAGAATTATTTTGAGGTGCTGGTCCAGGAGCTGTTGCAGAACCATTCTAGCTTCTAGCTGTGTACATTATGTGAATGCAGACTTCCTCAACCTGGTGCTCTTAAGATATTTAGTACTGCAACTCCAATCATCTCCAGCCACCGTCACTTCTGATGATGAGAGTTGTAGTCCAGAACATGTGAAGAATACCACATCTGAGAAGGTTTGTTTTATAGTAGATTCCACTGAATTAAGCTAGCTGTAGTAGTTGTACAGTACAATAAACCTCCACAGGACCCATGTGTGAGAGATTATGAGCTACGGGGAGGAGGGACAGGTTCGTGGTGTCCAGATAGAGGCCTGGTGATGCTTCCCTGCTTTTCTGTAGGAGGTGTCGCCTTACTGAGAGCTGCCGCCAAGAACCATGCTCGTGTCACCGTCCTCTGTGATCCCGGGGACTACAACACTGTAGCAAAGGAAATGAAAGCCTCCAGTGACAGAGGTACCACCTTGGAAACGCGACAGCAGTTGGCACTGAAGGTACACCGCAGTGCTCCCTCCTTCTTGGAGTCATGCCTTGTTTTGCAGCTTGGATGCTGAGTCCCCTCTACTCTTTCACCAGGCGTTCACTCACACAGCTCAGTACGACGCAGCCATTTCTGATTACTTCAGGAAGGAGTACAGCCAAGGAGTGTCCCAGCTTCCGCTCAGGTATGGCATGAATCCGCACCAGACTCCCGCTCAGCTCTACACTTTGAGGCCTAAACTTCCTCTGTCAGGTAAGATGGACTGAAAAGCTCATTTTGAATAACATCGCAGTAGTGCCATTGTGATACCACACTGCTTTTGAGAATTCAAAGCGCTTCATGACGGTTAAAAGTTGTTGTCATTTTTGTCATAATCCTGCGAAGCAGCCTAGTAGAATTGTTGCACAGAATTTGAATATGGTGCCTAGAGAGTGGTAATTAGAGTGTTGAGCCAAGGATTTCACAGAGTTAATTTCAAATCCTTGTGAAACCATTGAGTTCTTTGGGTAATGTTAGAATAGCCATACACACTTTCACCCTCACTTATCTTTAGCTGAGTGGAGGAAAGGAACATAAAAATAATTAAAAAAAAAAAACCATGTGAGGAGATCACCCTTTCTTAACTATTTTAAAACATTGATTCAGGTGTACTTTCCTATATAACACTTACTAGGTAAAATTTGAAAAACAGCAACATCTTTCTTTTTCTCCCCTCTCACTGCCTGCTTAACTTTGATGGAGTTAAGGGGGAAATATGTAGACTGCTCAAAACATTAAGTTCTGAAGCAGAAGGTAATAAAAAACTGCTTGCTCAGTGTACTTCAGACTTTGATTGCCAGGGTTCCCTCTGGAAGGAGCAGAATGTTATGACTGAGTGGGCTTTCACAATTTGTTCACAGTTCTGAATGGCTCCCCGGGGTTTATCAACCTGTGTGATGCTCTGAATGCCTGGCAGTTGGTCAAGGAGCTCAAGCAGGCTTTGGACATGCCAGCTGCAGCCTCCTTTAAACATGTCAGCCCAGCAGGTAAGTGCTCCAATGTCTTGTCATGACCTGTGGTGTGTGGTTGGTATTCTCTAGCTCTTTATGCCGTCAGCTAATAAAAAAAGGCACTTTTTGGGTACATGTGTCAAAGTGCATTTTGTTCCACCTGTCAAGGTGCACTGGGACCGTCGTCACACAAGCATGTCTTTCTAAGGAAATTGGACCCTGCAGAGCTCTTGTGCATGTCTCTGTGTTGGAAAACGTGTGGTGTGCATTACTCAGACAAAACAGGGGTAATCTTTGGACATGTGGGAGTGACATACAGAAATAACACTGTGGCTGAAATCCAATAGTATGTTGCAACTAGAGTAGGCCCATTGGCTCAGTAACAATGCAATGAGTCAACTCCTCTATAACTTCCATTGATTCAATGGACCTACTGTAATTGCAATTCACTGCTGATGAGATCCTGCTCCATGTTGCAGTGGACAGTTGGGGGCTTCTAACCCTCTCCTTTCCTTTCCTTGATTTGTCCACCAGGTGCAGCTGTTGGAGTGCCCCTCACTGGAGAAGAAGCTCAAGTCTGTATGGTGCATGACATGCAGTCCACCCTGACGCCCTTGGCAGCTGCTTATGCACGTGCAAGAGGTGAGCGGAGGTTTCAAAAGTGGGTGTGGTCTGTTTCTTAGATGTTAATGACCTCTGGTAGAACTGCTGTCCTCTCTGCAGAATGACAGCATAGACCAGCAGTGACCAGTCTGTAGGGAAATTCCAAGCGCTGACCTGGCAGCCCCACTCCCCCACCTCTATACTCTTGCTCTGTGCAGACCTGCAGGCCTCTTGCTGCCCTCTTTATTTTATAGACTCCAGTCACCCTGGAATAGCTAAGGGGTTTGCCTAGTCAGGCAGCTGATTTAGTTTATGATATTTGTCAAGTAGCAAATGGAGGGAAAAGTGTGTTTGTTTGTGTTTGTGCATGTGCGGCTGCAGATACATTTGTGTGTATTTAAAAAATGACCTTGGGTATACAAGTTAATGTATACAAAAATGTATACAAATTAACAATGCAACAATGCCTGTAGCAAGGCAACTATGTCTTGCATCAAAGAGCAACTTGTTCAGTGGAGCAGCAGCACAATAGACAGCTTTGATGACTGTTCACTGTGCTGTAAAACAGCTTTGGAAAAAATCATGGGAATTGTGGAAATGGTCAGATCCACCTGACACGCCACTTGTCCACAGTGGTTGTGCGGCAGCCTCTGCTGTGGCTTGATTTCAAACAGGTACCCTGGTTGAAATCAAGTGGTTCATGTTGGAAGCAATCTAGTGGTGCTTTTGCTGTTTGAAGGATCAACCAACAGAGCACCGTCCTTGCCCAGTGGACAATCAAATGGGTTCACAGTCCTCACGTTCTTTGGGGAGGCACCTTCCCTGTCCTTTGGCATTCTGATTAATTGGGCCTTTTTTACTCTCAGAGGCCGTAATATACACAGTTACCTGGAAGTAAGCTTCAGGTACAGTTGGACTAAAACCTGAGCACACCCACCTAGGCTTGGGATGCACATTTAGAAGTTAAGGTCTTGGGCAAAGTTCCCCGAAGGCAAACAACTTGGTTCAGAAAGTTCCTTTTTTTTCCCAGGTGCCGATAGAATGTCATCTTTTGGTGACTTCATTGCTCTCTCTGATATCTGTGATGTCCCTACAGCAAAGATCATTTCCAGAGAGGTCAGTAACTGTGTCAACCCAACTGTGGCAGCAGCTGCAGATGGGGCTGCCGCCACATGACAGTAGGTGGCAGGGTGGGTGGGGGACCAGGCCCTGTTTGCAGACAGACACAATTTTTCTCCTATATGAGATGTGTCTTCCTGCTGCATGTCTTCCATGTTATATGTGTACGTGAACATGTATGTGTATTCTTGTGTGACGGAGAGTGCAGCAACGAAGGCTGTTTTCCAAAAGAGTGATGTGCACACAGCAGACTCTTCTGGAAAAGAAATAGTGACTACAATGCAGGAAAAGATAGCTCAAGAAGAGCTCTGCAGGTGAGGTGGTACAAGATTTATTCTGAGCAGAAATATTTTATGTGGGGAGAACATGGCTTGCTTAATCTCCCTTGGCATGTAGACCAGTATGCAGTGTGCATCGGAGATAATGAGGTGTGGTAGATGGATGGATACTGACTTCTGTGCCACTGCCTGGGGCCTTTTTGTCCCTATCTACCTCCCCCAAGTCTCTTGCACCGGCTGCCTTTTACAGAACAAGATGGATTGTTTTCCTAAGGTGTCAAAATCTTGGCAGGCTCCCAAGCTGGTACTTAGATTGGGCATGATGAGATTCCCCTTTGAATTTATAAACTGTTACAGAAAAGCTCAATAATGGCAGGTGTTTTGTGGATACGAATACCAAGGAGAGAAAAAAACACAGTGTAGACATACAGAAGACCATTTTTATTCTATTGGCTAATTTTCAAAGCTGCAAAAGAGTGTGTTATTAGATATGTGTTCCTCAGTGGTGCAATATAGGACGGTATCCCAAAGGATGAGGGATTTTCTAAAGTACACTGGCTTTGGGAATGCTGATGGTCAGAATGAAACTGCTAGGGCCCCAAAGAGTGCTGCTTAGCTACCCAAGTTACCATGTTTCCCTGAAAATAACACCTAAACTGAAAATAAGCCCTATTATGATTTTTCAGGATGCTCGTAATATAAGCCCTTCCCCCAGAATAAGCCCCAGTTAAGTGAAAACCCGCCCTCCACCATTGTGCAGCAACCAGAAGAAGATGGCATGACTATATTTGAATAAACGTAGATTGTTGTATGCAGGTTGTGGTGGCACTGCAAGTTAAACCGCAGAAGCCTCTGTGCTGCAAGGTCAAAAGACCAAGCAGTCGTAAGATCAAATCCAGTTGTAAGATCGTATCCACGTGACGGAGTGAGCTCCCGTCGCTTGTCCCAGCTCCTGCCAACCTAGCAGTCTGAAAGCATGTAAAAATGTGAGTAGATAAACAGGCATCACCTCAGTAGGAAGGTCATGGCATTCTGTGTCTTAAGTCACACTGGTCATGTGACCACAGAAACTGTCTTCGGACAAACACCGGCTCTATGGCTTGGAAACGGGAATGAGCACCGCCCCCTAGAGTCGGACACGACTGGACAAAAATTGTCAAGGGGAAACTTTACCTTTACCTAGATTGTTGTACTTGGAAAAAAAAGCATCCCCTGAAATTAAGCCCTAATGCAGTTTTTGGAGCAAAAATTAATATAAGGCCCTGTCTTATTTTTGGGGAAACATGGTAGGTTTTCACAAACTTCTTCAATAAAGACACCCACCTTCTCTCTGTACAGTAAAGATTTGTTTTCATTCTTCAGGCTATTGAAAGCATTGTTATACGATCCATTGGAAATATCTAGACTTGTAGTCTTCCGTGACTTCTGATGCCTGTAAAGCAGAGGAGAGGTGACAGAGAGTCTGTACCTACTCTTTGTTATGGCTTACTAGGCACTTTCTGAAGAATTAGAAAAAAAAAGTTTTTTTCTTTTAACAAGCGTTGATGTTATTAAGCATTCAAACATAGGATAATCAAATGCTTGAAGAGCATTTATGTGCTTTTGTGTGTGCAAGGATGCCATCTTGTAATGGCTTATTCTTTGTTGTGCTTTCAGGTATCTGATGGTGTTGTGGCTCCAGGGTATAATGAAGAAGCCCTCAAAATTTTATCGAAAAAGAAAAATGGAAGCTACTGTGTGCTCCAGGTGAGGGCTTGAAATGCTTCATGGTATGTAAAGAAGGTTGATTTAAATGAATATTTGAGACATGATCTGGAATTCTCCTCAAAATGCATAAGAGACTTTTCTTAAAATAGTCCCTGCATTCATGAGACAGTCGTTAACTTTGACTCAAATTTCAAACCAGCAAATGCTGGTAGCATTTTAGGAAGAGGCTACAGGTCAAATTCAGGGCCAGATTTTATTTGAAGCCATGAGATCCATGGAAACCTCCTATTAGCATAGCTGCTTTGCAGTGAAAAGGGAGGTGTCAGGGAAGTGCTACCTGCAGGCAAGGCAAGGCTAGCGGTACTGAGGTGACCTTTGTGCATTTTCTTGCCTTTAGATGGACCCATCTTATGAGCCAGATGAGACTGAAATCCGCACTCTCTTCGGATTGCATCTGATGCAGAAGAGGAATGATGGTGTGACTGACCGTTCCCTGTTCAAGAACATTGTTACTAAAAATAAAAATGTAAGTATGGGAATAAGTTGCCCGACTAACAAACCTAGCTTTTTCAAATTCTCCTGTCAGGAAATCAAATCTAGAGAGAATGACAATTGGTTCAGTTCAATGGTAGGGCAGAGGGGCTAGAACTGAGTGACAGCATATACCTGGTGTGAAACAGACCCCTGGGCAACCCTGGGCCACCACCCACTCCATTAAAAATAATAAGAACACCTTCTCCCATTCCTCACCCCCCCCCCCCAATTATATATTTTTAAAAATGGATTTTTTCCTTAGGGAAAGACTGGTGAGGATTAGGCTCACGTGAAATGGGATTTGTTTGTTTATTTGTTTTTTATTTTATTTATTTATTTAATTTCTATATCACCCATCTAACAACCCAGGCCACTCTGGGCAGTTTACATAATACCATAAAACAAAATATAAAGACAAACAATACAAAAGTGGACAATAAAATAATACAATATCAACACTTAAAAATAATATCAATAGAACATTAAAATAAAATAAAGGAAGCATGGTATCTTAATATTGTACTGGTAGCCAAAATTGGGAAAACACAAGGTCTTGCACAAGTTGCCTGTGGACCAAGAAGTATGGGACAGAGTAGAAGACTTGAATACAGTTCTGCTGCCATATCCCAGGCAATAAGCACATCTTCGCCACCCCCCCCCCAAGCAATGCTGTGGTCACAGAGGGCTTTCAGGGGACCCAGTGATTCAGATATTCGATCTGAACAGAGACCAGCTATACACTCCTAGACAGGACTTTAGAGTTACCTGTTACAAAGCAGGGGCAGAGAAAGGGAAGATCAGGGAACAAAAAAACCATTGAAAAAGATCTGCATAACCAAGACGGCCAGTGATTCTAGCCTTTGGCCCTCCAGGTATTTTGGAGGATCCTCTGACTATTGATCATTCTAATAGGAGATACAGGGTGTCCAAGATCCACAATTCTTGAAAGGCCAAAGGATTGATGCAGACAACCAGATGCTTAGTGGAAGGAAACAGAATGTTCTTTCAGCTTGTATCCATTGAACCTCTGGGCAAGCGGGCAGAGAACCCAAGTTAAAAGCTGAAAGGCTCTTGGACCTTGCTTGGCTTCGAAGGAGATCCAGTTCATGTTACTTTATTGGCATAATCCTGCAACATGCATTGGCTGGATCTGGCTACTGGCTGCTATTGGCAATACATTTCAATCACAACATGTGCCATTTTCAAAAATGGCCTAGAGTGGTCATAACTGACCAGATAGGCGGGATATTAATTAATTAATTAATTAATTAATTAATTAATTCATTCATTCATTCATTCATTCATTCATTCATTCATTAATATAAATGCAACTGATACCAACTGTAGAGTTTATGCTTGAACATTTTGAATCAGTAACTTCTTGGTTGGCATTTGCTTTAAGTTTACAGTTGTCTCTTTTTTTTTTGATGGAAGCTATGGTAATAGAAGAGACATCTTACACTGTCCATCATTTTGAACTTCATGCCTTCTCACCCATGAATTTAAAATCACAACTGTTCTACTATAACTGTGCAAAGAACCTTTTTCTATTGCCGGGGTGCAAATACCCTTGTCAACTCCTGCCAGAGACTGCCAGATGTCCATCCATTTCCCATAGATCAGGGCCCATGAAAACTGCAAAAGACATTATGTTCCTTTTTGGCTGACTAAGGCCAAAATTCAAGATGACTGTTGGAAAGCTAAAAGGCAAAGGTTTGTTGTCACCAAATGCATAAGTATCATCCTGTGAGTGCTGCAAGTTCTACCGCAGGACAAAAATCTGCATTGCTTTCCCCTTTCTGTGACTGTGAACTCCAGACAAAATATAGTTTGTCTCGTCTATCCACGATGCCAAACAAAAGTCAATCTTGAAGATGCTTTCTTGGGATGATGCAATTTAACAATTTGAATTTCTTCATTGACAACTTGAATGTTATCAATGGAGAAATTTAAATCAGTGAAGTTTTTCTGTACTTTGGTTTAGCCATCATTCCAAATAGAAATAGCAGAAAGAAATCAGAAGAATAGTGAGATTCAAAGGGTAGCTATGAAGGAACGAAAAAAAAAATCTTCAATTGTGAGGACAAAAAAATCTTCAATTGTGAGGACTGGAGACCATAGAGAAGAGTATCTACACTACCATATTCCTGTTTAATATGTGCAAATGTGAAAGCTGGACAGTGAAGAAAGCCAACAGGAAGAAAATCAAAATATGGCTCTGGAGGAGAGCTTTACAGATGTCATGGGCAACCCAAATTCTCCCTAGAATCAAGCATGGTGAAACTGAGGCTATCATAATTTTGGCAAATCATGAGAAGACAGGATTCACTGGAAAAGACAATGATGCGGGGGGGTGGGGGGTGGGAGTAAGACTGAATTTTAGATAAATTGACCCAATGGAGAAATGATGACATTGAGTTTCGAGTTGCTGAGCAAGGCTGTTGAAGACAGGACATTTTGGAGGTCACTCACTTGTGGGGCCAGCACTGGAGTGTGTCTTGATATCACATAACAACAGCTGGGAAGTAGGAGTGGGCTTGAACTTTTGCTCGGGGTGTTTGACTGCAAGTGCCCCACTGTAATCATCTGGTGGTAACCAGCAGCCCGAAAGAGAGACAAGCTTGTCTTCAAAAGAAGAGTCTAATGGGCAAATGCACATACCTGATGTTTAATTGTTTATTATATCTTGATGATTATGTTTGTTTTAACTTAGAGTCCAATATACTGTAAAGCAGCTGTTGTATGCTCCCTCCCTCCTGTATTTACAGAGTGCTTGTATTTGTAATTAGCAATAAAAGACAAGCAGTACAGAACAGATAGATAAAAAACCCAGTGAGAGATTCATGACCTGGGATTTTGTGAATCTGGCAGAGGCTTGGGATTTTCGTAGTTTTAGGAATAAATACCTGGCAAACTAATTTCCCAGGATTCAGACCTGATCTCTCACTCAGTGTCCTTGTTGATATTTGTGCAAAAATGGCACCTAGAGGAAAGGGCGGGGTAGCTCCTGATGCTCTCACTCACTAGCTCCCCCACAATCATCTTGAACAGGCAGATCCTTCTATGGAGGGATGAGTAACACCTCTGCATGCAGTACTCCTGAGTAAGAAGAAAAATCAAGATGAGAAAAAAAACCTGATGCTGAGCTCCCCTGAGCTAAAAGGAAGTCATAGATGTCCAGAAAAGCAGAGAGAAAATTGCTGTCCTTTGTGTCAATGACTAGCCTCTCAGGGCAGACGGCCCCCTTCACTCACACCCCGCCCCCCAGTGCAACACCATGCCTTGTACCAAGTTGGAAGGTTGAGACACCTGCCTTGGTGCACTTAAAGTGCATGAGAAAAAAAAGTCATCTCAAGCTGAGCTATGTGTGGTCTGTTTCCAAGCCAAGACTGAATTTACAGAAGTCTATAAGTAAGTCATCTGAAGTACATCAACATCCTTGGTGAAGTGTGTCTCCTGCCTTGTTTGGTAGAGGCAAGAGTTTGTAAAATCTAAGTCCTACATACTCGTACACGGAGATGTACATATGTGGCTCTGGCTGTGTCCAGATACACAGAGGAACTTCAGCTGTCCACATCAACACTAATTTCAGATCAGCAATGCAAGCTTGTATCCAAAGCCTGATGTTTTACCAACATTGCAAAATGTTGCTCCTCACTTATGAGCCCATCCGCATCCCTGTCATTTTCACCAAAGGCATGTACGTGCAATGTTGCTGATGCAATATTGTTTCAGATCAGCAGATGGCTCTCTTGAATACTCTTTCACATGGGCTGGCCGGCCATCAAATCTTTAGGGAGAAATTAGAAATCAAGGTTGCAGAACACATCTCAGATGTGCTTTTCTCAGGAATGTACTTCAAGTTAGTGTTGTGCTTGTGTAATGGTAGTTATGACTGAAATTTCAGTTTTTGTTACAACCAAACGTAGAAAAGTAACAAGTCATAGCAGCAGTGCAGGCTTCCTCCTATGAATAAAAGCTTCCCAGCTTGGGGGACTCCCCTATTTCCCTTTCCTTTCAGAGCTTTTGGAAAGGAGACAACTCATTTTAACACATATTTATTGCACATAGTTAATATAATGATAGATTGAGGTAAAAGCAGAACAGCTACTTAAAGTAAAATTAAATGCAGGAGAGGACAGTGAATGTTACAGTTTGACCAAATTATAATAAGAAAAGCTGTTTACCTCTATCTTAGTAGTTTTTAATCCTGCTAAAATCAGTGAAAGGATGTCAGATATTAGAAAAATAAAAGAATACCACGCGTCATTGCAGTCCTGGTTAATTGTATGGGAAATAACATTAACAAGCAGAGTATGTATATGCTTAGAAGAATGTCATCGGAAGAGGAAGGATTTAGCCCAGATCCTGTTGCTTCTATATGGTAGCATAAGTAGAGTAGCATAAATCATTGCAGCAAATTGCTGCCAGTTAAGTATGAAAGGTGCTTGTCTTCCATATAATGAACCAAGTCATGCAAGTGGAATACAAGCAGGAACTCCTTATCTAGTGGCAGTTTGCCATGATGATTTACACCTTTATAGTTAATGCTTGTGTACATAAGCAGTAGAATTCTGGCCATTAATAAGTTTTTTAACAAACTGTTCACTGCTGTTTAGGAAGTAAGGTAAAAGTAAAGGTTCCCCTTGACAAATTGTCCAGTTGTGTCTGACTCTAGGGAGCTGTTTCCAAGCCGTAAAACCAGCACTTGTCTATAGACAGTTTCTGTGGTCACGTGGCCAGCATGACTAGACACGGAATGCTGTTTCCTTCCCACCGAGGTGGTACCTATTTATCTACTTGCATTTTTACATGCTTTCTAACTGCTAGGTTGGCAGGAGCTGGAACAAGCGATGGGAGCCCACTCCATCGTGTGGATTAGATCTTATGACTGCTGGTCTTCTGACCTCGCAGCACCGAGGCTTCTGTGGTTTAACCTGCAGCACCACCATGTCCCCAGCCTGGGGGAGTCCCCTATTTCCCAGCCTGATTTAGGAAGTAGTCTCTTCCAAAAAACAAACAAACAAACAAACAAACCCTCCTGCAATTTCATTTTGACTCCACAGAATTATCTAGCTTTTCATGTTAGAGAAGTTACACTTTGAAGATTTTTTTAAGGTCAAGACTCCAATCGGCGATTCAAGTCATTGCCCAGCATGTTAGGGAAGGAATTGGGCATAGAATTGGGAGATCCCCCTCAAGGGCCATCTGGTCCAGTCCTCTGCTGGGAAGGAAGCCCGCAGGTATCCCTGACAGCCTCTGACCCTGCAGCCTCTGCTTGAGGAGGGAACGTCTCTCACTTTCTGAAGCAGTCCATTCCACTCTTGAACATCTCTTGCCACCAGGAAGTTCTTGGATTTGCCTTTCTTGCTTTTCTGGAGCAGCAGAAAACAGTTTCTGTGCAAATGCTTCTATATTTTCTGGTGCTGTGAAATCACAGTTACTCTCCACGGTGCCTTAATGATCTGCTTTCCCCCCTGTTGTTTCAGCTTCCTGAGCCAGCTGTCCGAGATCTGATTGTGGCCACTATTGCTGTCAAGTATACTCAGTCTAATTCTGTTTGCTATGCCAAGAATGGACAGGTAAAATGAAGGGGATCTTTGGGGGATGCCAGTCTCTTGTGTGTTCTTGAAACAGACCCAGCTTTTAAAATGGCCTCGTTTATACGGTCTTGTACAAAACTATTAATCTGCTACCAAAGTGCTTACCAATTCCAATTGCTATGGGAAATTCTTCCCTTTTGGTACCTTCCCAGTGCTTTGTGTTTAGCAAAAATGGTCCAAATCTGTTTTCTTCTCCCCACTTTATTAGCATGGGCCATCATTTCGTGAGCAGCTAAATGCTCATTTTCCACCTTGAAAACAAATGCCCTAAAGGGCAGCTGTGTTTCAAAACCAGTTTCAACATGCTTAATGGTGTGTGCTTTCATCCAGAGTCAGGTGCTGAATGAGTGCAAGTCTGTTTCAGCCCTTTTTCCTGTTAAGCATTAATGGTGCTGGGTCCTGTTCCCTTCAGAATGAAAGGGTCCTTGGGTTGGGAGGAAGGGGAGATTTGTAAGAGTGTTCCCACCAATCTCCATACCTTGTAGTGCCCCCCTTGCTCTTAAACCTGTATTTGTGGCACGTCCATGATTTTCGACTGAGTAGTCCCATGTTCTGAATTTCATCTTATGTCAGAGTGATAGATAATGCAGATCCATGTAGGTGCCCAACCTCTACTCGATGGCTGTTCTTTGTCTGAAAGACTGGAAACAATAATGAAATGAGGGGTAAGTAGTGAGACAGCCAAGTTTGGTGGTGACACCAAATTATTTAGGGTGGCGAGAACAAAATCGGATTGTGAAGAGCTCTGAAAGGATCTTTCTAGTTTGGTAGAATGGACATTAAAATGGCAAATGAGATTCAGCAATAAATAAAAAATTAGAACAGGAAAAAACCCTAACTTCACATATACACTGATGGGATTTGAGCTGGCAGTGACTAACTAAGAAAGATACCTCAGGTTATAGTAGGTAGCTCAATGCATATTTCAGCCCAGTGATAATCTTATTTAAGTAGCCCACTTTTGGTCAAAAATAGTCTAATATTGTTAACATTTTAATTTGATTTTTATTTTAACTATATTTCAGATATGTTCATAACTTTAAAGTGTGCAGTGCCCTGATACAAATGAAGAATGAAAGCCCAGTGTGTGGCTTCTGGGAAAAAAGCAATTTCAATGCTGGGCATAATTAGAAATGGAATTAAAAGTGAAACTGGTCAATTATCATATTGCCCTTGTAGAACTCCATAGTGCACTTCTATCCAGAATGACATGTACCATTCTGGAAAGGGGTATTGGAAAGGCTCTTAATTGTATCTGGCAATTAAGTAACTGGAGAAAATCCTGTATGAGGAAAATCCACCCTGCATAGTCTGTTTAACTTGGGGGAGGCAGCAGCATGGTTTGCAGGGGGAGAATTATGTGTGGTACAGAGAAAAGTGGATAGGCTGGAATTTTCCTGCTATCTCTGGTAAGGTTGGGGGTCATCCACTAAAGCCACATTAGAAAAGCAAAATACTTCTTCATGCAGCACAATTCTGGATAGTATGCCTTTGTATATCCATTGCTGGGAAATGGGACATGGAGGCTTTGGTTTCCTCCAGCCAACGGTTTGGCCTCTGTGTGAATACTAGATAATACTTTGGCCAGATATGGAATGGCTCATCATCTTATGTGACAAGGAACTGATGAAATAACTCTTGTGTTTACAGCAAGACCTGCTGCGTGGCACCTGGAGGCCTAGTTGTCACTGAACCATGAACATCAATAAACCTCCCTCCCTCCTTTTATTCTAGTGAGAGAATGAAGGAGAATCTTGTAGTGTATAGTGGATATTCCCCCAGGTTTTCTAAAGAGATGGTGATTGGCCCAAGGACATGGAATTATAGACTAATAGATTTGAACGGGGCTTATAAGGACACTGAGTCTAGTCCCCTGTTTAGTGCTGGAATTCATATTGAAATATATCTGACAGACGGGTATCTAAAGGGGTGGCTACACAATGATTTTATTCCCTGTTTTGGCCCTCTGATAGCACAGTAAACTACAACCTAATTTTAAGTGATCACACAATGCAAAGCCAATTTCCAAGCAGACTGTTCTTTTCTGGTTTCCGCTTGTACCTTTTTGGTTCACCATCAGGAGCTACTTCCCCTGCCCCTTTTTTTTTCTTTCTTCCTTCTTTTTGGTGTCAGTGAAAATGCTCCGCTTTAGTTTGTGGTAATCATTCATGTGATCCAGGATCTCACTGCAATGTCACAGAAAGATTGGTTTCCAGGATGAAAGGAAAGATCATAACCCCAGTTTAGCCTGACTTGAGCTCATATAGCTTCCCTGTGTAGACAAACCCTAACTTTTCCTTGACCACTTCAGTGATCAAGAGCTCACCCCCTCCTGAGGTAATTGGTTCCATTGTCGTGCTGCTCTAACAGTTAGGAAGTTTTCCCTGATATTCAGCCTAAATCTGGCTTCCTGTAACTTGAGCCCATTATTATGTGTCTTGCACCTTGGGATGATTGAGAACAGATCCTGCCCCTCCTCTGTATGATTGCCTTTAAAATATTTGATAAGTGCTATCATACTCCCCTCAATTTTCTTTCCTCAAGACTAAACATGCCCAGTTCTTTCCATCTTTCCTCACAGGACTTGGTTTTCCAGAGAATTTTACAGCGGGATAAGGCTTTTTTTTGTTGTTGTTGTTGTCCTGGCCCAGCAGTGGTTGTTCCATCACAAAAGGTCTGATGAAAGTAGAGGAAGGCAAGGACAGTGGTGGTGAACTTTGGCAGTGTGCGACTACATGTTCAGCTGTATAGGCAAGCCATTCTTGATGGCTCCTCTTGACAAGCAAGACAGGGAGTGTGCATTCGGGCATGGTGGTACACTTGTACAGTATCTTGTCTTTGCCTTTTGCTTCTGTGGGTCACAGGGCCTCCTCATAGCTTGCTGGCAAAACAGATCCAGCTGTATGAAACTTGCACCAGATGTGCATTTGCATTTGCAGAGTGGCTGTTAGAAGCTTGGCCGCAAAGCTAATATTCACAGAGGTGTCTGCTCCAGTGTTTTGTCTGGTAAGGTTAAAATGCTTTAGTAAAAACCAAAGGGAAACACTGCCACCTGTCAGTAGCATGAGAAATGCCTTTAGCTTTTGAAAGTAGGTGTGGAAGTACCCAGAGTGGTGTAGTGGATGCAGTGATGGACTAGGACTCAAGAGACCTAGATTTTAATCCTTCTCTCTCTCTCTCTCTCTCTCTCTCTCTCTGTGTGTGTGTGTGTGTGTGTGTGTGTGTGTGTGTGTGAGAGAGAGAGAGAGAGAGAGAGAAAGAAAGAAAGAAAGAAAGAAAGAAAGAAAGAAAGAAAGAAAGAAAGAAAGAAAGAAAGAAAGAAAGAAAGAAAGAAAGAAAGAAAGAAAGAAAGAAAGAAAGAAAGAAAGAAAGATGTGGCCATGGTAAGACTACTCCCCAAATATCTCACTTGCCTTGAAAACCCAGTCAGTGTCACTGTAAGTCAGGTACAACTTGATGGCACAGAGCACACAGTGGAAGGATGGAGGCATTTATGAACCCTTTTAAGTTTCATTTTCCTTTATTTGAACTGGGGCTGTGGAACATGTGGCTGTCCAGATGTTGCAGTCCCAAGGGACATGACCAATGGCCAGGGGTGGTGGAAGCTGGTGTTCAGCAGTACCTGGAGGGGCCCCCACATGTGGTTTTTTTTTTCCAATCAGAGTTATCTTTACATTTGTTGTTAAAAGGTACACTTTCAGTTGTCAAATGCAGCTGCTGTCTCTACCAGAGGCAGTTCTCTTACCCGTGCTTGGCATTTCATTTGCCCAGTTTAATCAGATACTTTCAAGGAGTCCAGGGGGAAATGTCATAGGGGAAGCATGCCTTGTTTCCTGAAATGAAAATGAAGCAATTCAGAATAGGTTGAAAAAAGGGGGGGTGGGGAGGAAGGTTGCTCAGATAGCTTGCTCTTCTCTTTGCTTAGTTGGAAATAAATTGAACAACATATACTATTCCGAGGTAGGTGTGCATAGAATAGGAACCTCTGCAGTGGAATGTTCTTGTTTTGATCTTGCTATTTTTGTGGGAAAGTATTTGAAGGAGCATCATGGGATACAACTGTGTGGCTGTTAATTTTCCATGTTCTCTTCACCAATACAATAAAATAGGACTGGTTGATTTTTTAAAAGAAGTTGCTTTTTCTTTAAAGAAGAATGCTGAGTGCCTTCATTTTCTCCTCCTCCTCCTCCTGTGTGGCAGCTGTCTGATCAGCCTCTGGAGATTTTGCAGAGGTAGCAGCATTTTGAACTGCAAAGCATTGTAATAAATGGAGATGCCACCTGCCGCGAAGTCAAATTCCGGTCGGCTTCAAGTGGGACCTTAGTTTGCTGTTAGGCCAAATAGCGTACATTTTTATTCTGTTTGTGTAGGATGTGCTCCAAGCTCACGCAGGTTTACTCTCCATGGCTGGTAAATTTTGAGCTGTACTTGTTTTCCCCTGGATATCAGATTTCTTTATTTATGCCAGCAGTTTTTAGAACATGTTAACATGAATATTTTTCTTTGAATAGAAAGACTTTTCATTCAGTTCATTCTGTGATTTGTTTGTGTGCTCAAGGGGGTTTTCAAAGGATAGGCTGAGTTGGAAAAACAATGGAAGAATAAATTTAGGATTCTTATCTTGCTCCTGTTTATTCTCTGTATGAATGATTGAGCTGTTTATGCAGTCATTGTTTCAGCTCATGCACATGAGAGTGCTCCCTTCTGTTGCAGTACTGAAGCTGCCCCGTGAGAGTCAACTAGAATGTGTTGAGATTTCTTGCTGTTATAAACAAGTCCTTTCAAACTGGAATAATACATTTCCATTGGCTGCTTAGGTATTTGGGTATTTGACTGGTATACTGTAAAGGTAACGATAAAAGGTTCCCCTTGACAATTTGTCTAGTCATGTCCGACTCTAGGGGGCGGTGCTCATCTCCGTTTCCAACCCATAAAGCTAGCGTTTGTCCGCAGACAATCCTCTGTGGGCATGTGGCCAGCGTGACCAGACATGGAATGCCGTTTACCTTCCCACTGTGGTGGTACCTATTTATCTACTCGCATTTTTGCATTTTGCATGCTTTTGAACCACTAGGTTGGCGGGAGCTGGGACAAGCTCTATATAGTTGGCCATATAAATGTTTAGTGGCTTTATGCCTAAAGACCAGGCCTGTGCCCAGAATAAGCAAAGATATAGGTAACACATTCCCTTGGTGCTGCTGGGTCTCAGCATAATTTTAGTTGATGGCAACAGATATGCCTCAGTTCTCTGGTTTGTGCTCTTTGTGATGTGTCCCAGCATTGTCCAGCTCCAAATTCAGAATGCAGAGGGTTCCCAGAATTGCTTTTCTTTTCCAAACTTGACACAATAGTTCACTTCCCTTTAATTAAAAGAGAGAATACTTAAACACATTTGTTCTAAAGCAAGGGTGTCCAAACCCCCCCCCCCCAGGAACTGTATAAACACGTATAACACATATATATCTTGCCACAAACTTTTGGGTGGGTGAGAACCATGTTTTGCTTTTAACAAACTGATATTCCTTTAAAAGAAGGGATGCATTTCACATGTGTTTTTGTTTACAAGCGGGATGCTGTTTTGGGAGGGTTCCTGGGCCAAAAAAGCTATTTTTTTAGGTACTTAATTTGAAGGGTAAATGGTGGTGCTGGAAATGGAATGGTGCCTTTTTTTTTGAGACAGTGGGGAAATGGCAGGAACAGGGGATGTAAAGCATAGACTTAATGGAACTTTTCTGAAGGAACTGAAATATTAAAACATTTAGTCTTGATTGGCCCTTTCTTCTTGAGTTTGCAGAGCTTCATCCAGGGTTAGAAGTTGCATGTTTTTCCTGCTGATTTTGCCCCATCCCCAGGTCATTTCCACTGCTGTTCAAGATTGCTCCTTAACTCTCCCAAGTCAATTTTCTGGAGGCAGAACAAAGAAGGGCATTTGGTGAAAACATTCCTCCCCATATTTCAGGAGGAGTCTTTCGGGAATGATATTCTGCTCAGCAGGTTCTCAAGAGATAGAGAGTAAAAGTATTCTAGGTAGATTGCAGTAGATGTTCAGAATCTATTGGAAGTGCTGTTCTGTATGTATGCATATGCATGTATGTGTAAATTGAGACCAGTTATAGATATTTAAACATAGGCAGCACTAAGTTTAGTAACGTTTATTGACTGTTGAGAATATGAGTCTTAGAGCCAAAGGTGGTCTTTCTTTATTCGTATCAAAGCATTCCACAATTTAAAATTCTGGGTGTATAAGAAATACAGGTAAAATTAAAAACAATTAAAATGTTAAGATCATTGGACATTTTTTGACCAGAAGCAGGCCACCTCAGCTTTGGCCATTTGCTAAGACTGCATGCCTTTTGCTTTACAGTGGTTTCTCCTGCCCGGAAGAGGGTGCCCCTGCCTCTTTTAATGTTACTGGTTCTGAATCCTCAGTCCTTAATAGAGTAGCCAAGATAGGCATTGCTGTTTCTATTTGCCTCTTATGAATGCACTGCTGTGAGGTAAGTGCTGGATTTGCCACACCCTGAGGAATAATTCTGGCACATGTGGTAGGTGTGGAAGTCTGGTTCCCAGTCAGTGGTGAGGATGAGGAGTGTTTGCCTGTGGTGTAAATTAGCTTGCGTGGAGGGTCAGTGAAGGACTGAAACACAGGGCCGGCATTAGACAAGAAGCCTTTTTAATTGAACAAGCGGAACATTGTGTCTGCTTAGGACATGGGATGTTAACCAAATCTACTCAGTCTGAAGTCCCGGGGGGGGAAACTAAGCAAGTGTAATGTTAGCTGGTGCCAAGAGCCTAGTTGTTAGTTAGGAGTTGATTATTAGTTGGCTGCTAAAGAAGGGCCAGAATTCCAGGTCTTTCACTCCCTGTACAGGGTGGGAAAGCATTTGTGTGTCAGGGGAGGGAGTGTATGTGTATTTGATGACTCTGGCATGAGCTAAGGTCACAACAGGAGGGAGACAGCAGATGATTCATTTATTTTACTTTGGCCTTTCACTTATGGCTTTAACATCTGTTGCAGCCTAACCAAGCTGGAAAGTTTGAGACACCGGCCTCTGACCATGCTTGTCCTGGGCCTGACAAGCCCTTTGTCTCTCTCCCCCGCTGGTACTTCTTTCCTAACAGTCTGTCCTCGGATGGAAGCTGGAAGATAATGCAAAATGTGGAGGGAGGGGAAGAAGAACAGGAAGCCATTTCTCAGCCCCTAACCCTGCCCTGCCTTCCCTGTTCTCATCTCACAGAGAACTGTATTGGGGGAGATAAAACTGTGCAGCCAACATGGAAGGCTACCACTGTGCCACATCTTTTCTAACCCTATTTAGAAGTGAAGGGGGAGAGACAGGGTGTGGAATCAGCTCAGGCAGCAACACAACAGTGACTTAGCTTGAAGGAGAATTTGGCTACCTTAGTGTTCCATGATCAAGTCGTGAGCCGCTTGTTTCCCATCACCTGTGCCTACAACCATTTCAGATACACAGTTTGGAAGAAAAACTACTTCTAAACTTCTGGGATTTGTAGTTGTTTGAAATTAAAATGCGTAGGTTTTGCTCTGTGCCAGTACAAAACTGGCCATAGTGTCTGGGTCAGTACATCGTAGGATGCTGCCATCATGTGGATGTTACATAGATACTGAGATGTCGTTTGACTGTAGCAGTTTGGAACCGTTGCCTCGGTTCATTCAATTATTCTGCCTTGCTCACCTTTCAGGGAGCTTGGAGCAATACCTGTGGCTCTCCTCCCCACATCCTATGAAGCAGATTGACAGGGGCTGAACTTGATGATCTATAGGATCCCTTCCACCTCTGCTGTTGCAAGATTATTAGATTCATCGGAGACAGTGGAACTGGGCCAAGGTTTTTCATTCAGGATTTGAACCTGGGTCTCCTTGGCCCTAGGCCAACACAGTAACAGTTGTACCGTGGACGGTGTTTTAGATGTTGCATGTTATTCTTTCAGTAAACATTAGTGGATCTCAGTCATCTTTAGGCATCAGGGATATTCAGTAGTGATTTCTGTCATTGTGGAGACTGGAAAAAAAGATCAGCGAAATTCTGCATTGCTGACTGCCTGGTTCATGCTCTACATGTCGTCTTACGAGTGCTTGGCAGTGGGCAGAGGAAGTCTTGTGTAAATTAGCCACTGGCATTAGAGAACCAAATATACATTTTGAAAATTATCTTCTCCTGCATGTCTGTTGTAAATTGCTGTCCAAGGCTACCTATTTTGAAGAAGGTGAGGTTTGTCCACATGTATAACAGCATATTAGGGAATTTGAGAGCTAAAAAACAAGAAGCCTGTTTCTGGATGGTAAAACAGGGTGGCTGGCCAGACTTCACACATAAGCCTTGGTCTTCCTGCTCTCCTACTTTCTGAAGGTGTTAGTAATGCAACAGTTAGGAGTGTTTTTAGCACCATACTAGTTGGTCCAGACCTTCCTGTGTAACAGAGTCAGTGGATCCTCTGGTTGTTTACCACCACTTCTCCTTCAGCATTTGTCAAGTAGTAGAAAGCAATGAGGCATTTTTATCTGCACGTCTGAATGGCTGAAAGCATTTCCAGAGTCAAAGAGGTCTTCCTGCTGTGCTCAGTTCTCAGGGCCTTTGGTATTGCTCAGTAAATGAAGCCCTGCAAAAGCAAGACAGTCTCCCTCAAAAAATGGCTGTTTGGCTGATTGGGAATGAACCTGGCAAGGGGTCTTTCATGTTGAACCTTCAAATCAGGAACACAGCTGATTTGAAGGTTCAACATGAAAGCTGTATAAGGTATCCAGTCTTCTGGTCTAGTTGTTATCAGATTGTTCCAGCAAAATTCAAAAATCAGATCTCCCTTTCCATTTAGATTTGCTCTGGTTTTCCATTCCATATCATTGTGAAGAAATGTTTTTAAATGTATGTATAGCTAAAATGGCAAAAGCAGAAAATGTCTCTGGGTCATGTGTGGAGACAGAGTCAGTGGGTAAATTGATGCCAAAGAGGTGCAAGTTTTGCATTCCGTATCTCTGCTTGCACCTATACTCACTGAGGCCCATGATGGAAGAAGGGTCGACCCCCAGTGCATGCAGTATATATTCTTCAGTCCCAAGCCCTGCCATTTCCCTTCTCCATTTTGTCATCATGTGTTCCAGCATTTCCAGTGGATAATTGAGCAAAGCTTGGAAAAGTTACTTTTTAGACTGCAGCTCCTAGAATTGGGTTAGAGGGATCTAGAGGTTATAATCTTCATGGTGTGGAGCTCAATTACCCCTTGAAGGCGGTAGTCCTAGGGGCATGCATTAAGGCGTAAGTCCTGTTGACATTGATGAGGCTTACTTCCCAGTGAATGCAGATGAGATCAGACTGTACGCTAGAGCTTAGTAATCTCCCCTTGGAACAATTGTGGCAGCCATGCTAGTTTCTGCCAGGTCTTCAAAGTTGCAGGGAGCTCCCTCTGGACTAATGAATTCTATTTGCTCAGCCGGAATTGCTCTGTTGGGCTGTCTTAAATATCTGTGTTAACTGCCCACTCTGACAGTTCTGAGCAGAGTCTGTAGTGCTACCGGAAAGTGAGACAGCTGTAATACTCTCTACCCTTTGGTAAGTTTTTCCCCAAGGGGTGGAAACCTTGCCCTAAACTCTTCCAATTTAACTGCTTTCCCAGCACAGGCTGGATGCCTAAAAACTCTCATCACTTGTATGCTTCGCTGTGGCGTCTTCCAAGGGGTGATTAAATAGAAAGCATACAAAACCTTCTGGATCCAGGAATCTTTTCCTTGTTGTTCCTGTTGAGCTGGTAAATACCAGTGACTTGGTTTGTGTAGCATTTGAGCTTGACTAGTTTGTCCTCAAGGGAAATGTTGAGGAAGAAAGCCACACATGCAAGTTCCTGATATGCCTTTGAACTATGGTTTTCTTGTGTATTTTAGGTCGTAGGCATCGGTGCAGGGCAGCAGTCCCGGATCCATTGTACACGCCTGGCCGGGGACAAAGCAAACCACTGGTGGCTCCGGCATCACCCACAAGTGCTTGCCATGAAGTTCAAAGCTGGGGTGAAAAGAGCTGAGATATCCAACGCTATTGATCAGTATGTCAGTGGGACCATTGGAGAGGTAAAACTGTAGGATAGCCTGGAACCTTATACTACATTCCCATCTTAATTAAGCCTCCTTGGAGTAAATGCGGTCCACAGTCCTGAGGTTTGATGGGTTTGGTCCCCATGATTGGTATCTTTGCATCTCCCAGAACTGGGGCTAACGTGTGGCCCGTGAGCCTCCAGAGCCTAAGAGAGAGCTAAATCCCCAGCCATGGCCCTCCTATTCCTTTAAAACCTATGAGACAGTTTTTCTTTCACGGTGTAATGGGAGTCACCAGTGGGTCTCAAGGCTACAGATTGTGCAGGACCATTTTGCTTGACTGGACCTGCATGACGGCTGACTCTGTTTTAGTGGAGATGGTGTATTTTTCTTTTCTCTGCTATATTGACAAAATTTGGTGAGAACACCAAAACCAACATGCAGAAGGATGTGTGCATTTCCCTCCCAGCTTTCTTGAAGGGCAGTTTATTTTCTTTTTTCCTCCTTCTCTTGCCTCATGGCTTTTGAAGTATTCTTATTCAGAGCCTGATGGCCCAGCAGTTAAACTGCAGTAATGCAGTCATGACTCTGCTCACGACCTGAGTTTGATCCTGAAAGGCTGACGTAGCTGGCTCATGATTGACTCAGCCTTCCATCCTTCTGAGATTGGTAAAACGAGCACCCAGTTCAATGGTGGGGCATATGTGAGGCAATGTGTAGCCTGACTAATTAAATTGTACACTTAGAGAGTGCTTTAAGCACTATGGGGTGGTATATAAGCAGCACACTTTGCTTCTTCAGATCCTTTTAAAAAATAAATAAATTATGGGTTAGCCTCTTTGTACCAAATGTTGAATTTGGTGCTCTGATACTTGTGCACAAACCGGAGTAGCACAAAACAGTCTAAACAATGCTGGACTAATTGTAATAGAAAACTGTGGGTTTTTGTTAGTCCTTCTATGATGACTCAGAATCTGCTGAGAAACGGCTATAACTCAAAAGTAGGCCATCTCCATTTGTATACAGAGGGTTCCAGGATTAATCTCCAGGAAAGGATAGGAAAGACCTCATCCTGAACATCTGGAGAGCTGCCACTGAGATGTTAAAGTTCACCACCTTGGCCTAAGTGAACCAATGGTCTGACTCAGTGGCTCAAATCCATTAGTAAGCTGCAACTAGAGTAGGCCCATTGAATCAGTGGGAATTTGATGAGTCAACATGTATATGAATTACAATTGATTTAGTGGCCATGCTCTAGTTGGCTCATTATAATTGGATTTCAGTCGATGTAGGGTAGGTTTCTCTTTTCCTAACTTAATGCATTTCAGCTGTTGGTTTTCCTGAAAACTGAAGTAGCAGCTCTACAAGAGATACAGACTTTGTTATAAAAGGAGTACCTTTGCTCACAGAGGGTTGCTGAGAAAAATACCAGGTTCTGTTTCCACTGCGTTGGCCAAGAATTGGAGAATTAAATTGTCTCAGTCCAGCAGATGATTTTTAGAAATTTGCTTCTGCAGGATGAAGACCTCGCCAAGTGGAAAGCGCTGTTTGAGGAAGTCCCAGCTATGTTCACCGAGGCAGGAAAAAAGGCATGGGTTGAGAAACTGAAGGGAGTTTCTCTCAGCTCGGATGCATTCTTTCCTTTTAGGGATAATGTGGACAGAGCGAAACAGGTAAGGCTGTCAGAAGTGTCTCTTTTCTGGGTTGTGGAAGGAAGCTGAGAAGGAGTTGAAGGGCATCCTGTCAGTCATCTACTAGTACATCATGGGCCCTGTAACCAATTTGGATTGTGTAGTTTAGGACTGCAAGCACTGGTGGTGATTGTGGGCAAGGGTTATCTTAATTCAAGAGATGACTGAGATAAATTAATCCAGCCATCTTCTGCAGAAGAAAGGAGATCAAATTTACAGAAGCAGTTGGCAACTTATTACCTCCAGTTCATAGTCTGCAGTGCCTTGCAAAAGGAATATTTTCATATTTTAACATGATTTATGATCTGCAGCATCTATAAACTTTGCAATTGGAACAGTCTTTGCTTCAAAAGTAGCTGATTTCAGAAAAGCCTGCTTTTCCAGAGATTACATTGTCTTGGATGCTTTGTGCAGAATTCTGCAGTAGCTAATGAAATGGTTCCATAATTAGGTTGTTTCCCCACCCACCCACCCACCCTTTTGTCTTCTCATCAGAGTGGAGTCCAGTTCATTGCTGCCCCTGCTGGTTCAGCTGCTGACCAAGTTGTGATTGAAGCCTGTGATGAGTTGGGAATTACTCTCATTCATACCAACCTCCGTCTGTTCCACCACTGATGTTTTCCAGAGCATTTGCAGACATTCCTCTTTGCTTGTCTATTTACTGTCTCCAGCAGTGAAAGCATCTCTTCTTTCCCTTTTTTAAAAAAACAATCAGTCTTCAGATGGCATATTTCTTTTTAAAATCAGTATACAATGAACTATATATTGGGAACTAGAAACAAAGTAGTTTAACCTGTAAAGATTGTTTTGAAAAATAAATGCACAAATCTATTTGTTAGTATTGTGTCTGAAATCAAATTCTTTATACATTCAAGACATGGACTTTTTTTGGCATCACAGTACAGAAAACCAACAGCTTACTGGGGGAAAAAGATGATCAACAGGCATTATGCATAGAGGGTGAATAGTCTTTAAATTAGAGGTGTAGTAACCCCCTTCCCAATCTTGCAATGTTAATATATCAAGTGCCCTTGCAGCCTATTATGGAAAATGAAGGTAAGGACTTAACACCATTATGGGTTCTTTTTAGTAGGATGCTGGTCAGACTGGCAATGCGTCATGTGGGGATGTAGGGGGCATGCAGACTTCAGTTCACTTGTGTGCTTTGCTAGGAACATCGTTAAAAGCACCTACAGTATATGGCAGAAATCGCTTCATGTGTTTTTGCTCTCATGGGAGCTAATGGGAAGCTGTAACTGTACCAGTAAGTGAACAGTTGGTCTCCTTTGGAGGATGGCATTGCTTTTGCACTTGATTTCATGTCCCTCTGTGTTGTAATAGTCTTCATCTTTTTCAGCTCACCTCCATCCAAATTTTGAAGACTAATTTTGCTACCTTGACAGCTTCCGTACACAACACTAAAGTATTGTTTGATGGCAGAATGGGGGAGGGGGGAGAACCTTTGAAATCTGAAGCCTCTTACCTTGTAAACTGGGAATTTCAACTTGCTTTCAAAATAGTGCAGTAATGAATCAAGTTACAAGATAAATGCTGGTACATTAAACTATGGCCTTTGGAAGTCATGCTTTGCGTTTACTAGAAATTATTAATTGTAAAATGACATTAGAGATATGTATTTTCTCCAGTGTGATGGAAATAGCTTCTGCCCTGTCAGCAGTGGAATCTATAGTATGGGTAAGTAATTACTGCTTACGAAGAGAAAATAAGTGGGCAGCCTGTATTCTGGAGTTTTGGTGGTGGTTTTATATTTTAAATCTCCACTGTGAAATACCTTGAGGCAAATGTTGTTTGAACTTTTGTTTGCCACAATCTGATACAAGGGTTTGAAAGAGCACAATTAGAGTTCTTGATGTGGAGAATTATTCACAGTAGGCATAAACCTCACCAAACAGCATAAATGATTCCATTTCTGAAAGATTTATTTTTCTCCAAACAGGAAAAAGGAACTGTTCAAGGCAGGATGTTTTTATGTGTCTGGAGAAAGATAGGCCTTTGGTATATGCCAAGTTTCTTTGAACTTTATGTTACCACTAATGAATATAGACCACCTCATCAAGAGTGTTTTTAAAATAAGTAAAACCAACTGATTTGGAATATATTTGGTGCCTGGATAGTACAGTGAGTTGGGTACCTGGCTAACCAGAGACCTTTGGGTAGTGTGGGCGGCATGTAAATCAAATAAATAAAATAAAATAAATAACCAGAGTCTGGGACGTTGGTTCCCTCCTGTGCCTCTGGAGAGAACAGCCAGCTTTGTAGCGTTGTGAAGTTCCAGGGTGCCCTGTCCCCTGGGAGGAGGGAAGGGCAAACCATTT
Source organism: Pogona vitticeps (assembly GCF_051106095.1). Lineage (NCBI taxonomy): Eukaryota > Metazoa > Chordata > Lepidosauria > Squamata > Agamidae > Pogona > Pogona vitticeps. The sequence continues at coordinate 174,054,511 of NC_135783.1, read as the reverse complement.
CTGAGCATCTGTACCTAGAGAACCCTGGAAAGGGTCACCATATGTAAGTAGGAATCAACTTGACCGCACATAATCATTATTGCCGTGGCCTCTAACACATTACAAGTGGGCAACGAGCCTTCGGTTTCATATGGACAGCAAAAATCCTCAAGGTCGCTACAGTTGAGTAGTATTAGTGAAAATGTTTTGGAACCTACAGGTCCAGTGTTGCTGTAAAATGACAAATTAAGTAGCATCCAGCTCACCTAAAACTGTGTAGAAGATGAGAATGGGATGCAGCTCCTTGAGAAAACCAAATAAATGTTGAATCAATTCAAGTGAACTAGAACTGACTTTGTAATAGAAGAGCTCCCCATTCCTCTTTGGATCGCTTCAGTCTGATGGAAGGTGGAGCTGTTGGTAGCTATTAGTGTTGATGAGCATTCCGTTCTCTGGAAAAATCCATGTGCCTCTGTATAATGGTTACTTGGAAGCACAAGAAGAATCACAACCATGGTGAGATCATGCCCTGCCAGTGGCTTCCCAGACACACTTCCTTGGCCACTCAGGGTACAGGATCCTGGGCTTGGGAGGCCTTTGACCTGACACATTTCAAGTTTGATCATAAGTTGCGAGTGGGGTGGTTTGGGTCTCAACCTGAGTAAACAGATATCCTCCTAGATATTTGCTCTGTGTGGGAAGCACAGAGCCGAAACAGCTCGGAAAGCTCTGGGCTGTTCTTTGTCCTGGGCTGTCCAGGGAACACTTCAGCTTATCATAAGATGTGTCATGTTGGAGTTTTCTGTAATTGTGCTCATAAGAATATGGCTATGGATTGGACCTTAACTGGTTAGGCAGAAGGAACATGTAACTTGTCACATGCTCAGGGTGTGCAATTTTTATTGATTTGACCTACATCCCTTCTTTCTCCCTGAAACTGACTCCCAAGGTGTCTTCTGTTGAGAATTTTGATTATAATGTGTATTCTCATAACATCAGCAGAGTAAGAAGATATTGGTTAGCAGAGATACAGTGGTGCCTTGCTTAGCGATTGCTTCGTTTAACGATGTAATCGCTTAACAATTAGTTTTTAGGAGCGATCTTGTGCTCCATTTAATGATGTTTCCTATGGGCGATTTTCGCATAGCGATGTTTGGGACCTTGCTTCGCATAGCGATGACAGTTTGGGTCCCCCTGTTTTGCTTAACGATGGTTTTGACAGCCTCGTGTTGGCTGTCTTTTAAATGTTTAAAAATGTTTTTTAAAAGGTTTAGAATGCTTGAAATCATAAATGCACTTAATAAACCCTTTGTTAAACTAATTTGACTTTGTTCTGACTCTTTTTGAATTTGTTGTAATTTTTCCCCCCCATTGAAATGCGTTGAATAGGTTTCAATGCATTTCAATTGGGGAACCACGTTTTGCTTAGTGATGTTTCCTATGGCGATTTTCACTTAAGGACGGCAGTCCGTTCCCATTGGAACGGATTATCCAGTTTTCAGTGCATCTCTATGGGAAAACACATTTCGCTTAGCGATGTTTTCCCATAACAATGTTTTTTTTACCAATTAAAATTGTTAAGCGAGGCACCACTGTACTTATGACACTATGACACTGAGAGAGTAAAACCAACAACTTAGTCTGTTTACATACATATAGACATTCCTCTGGCAGCATAACATGACATGAAGCAACACACAGCATAAGAAAAAGTGATCTGACTTATAGCAGGTAAAAATGTTCATTTTACACATGACTTATGTACAGTTCTGTGACCAATCAGAAAATACATTCCTTCATTTTCTGTCACACCAAGTTTCATCATGTACACAGCTGTACAACATTAAGTCTTAATCCTTGATACCCATACCTGAATACAATCGGTACAGTGACTCAGGTAAAATCAGCCATTTTACATTTAACTATACAACATTAGTATTTAATACATTTTCATATCAAAATCTCAACATCTTCCTCATATAAAACCGTATCAGTCCATACTGACAGAATGAACAGTAAGCTTTTCTTTCCTTAGGAGGGGATAAAAAGGTGGAGTTTCTTTAATTCCTATGTTCTGTGGAAGAGATTGTCACTCTCGCATTGGCCTTCCCAGCCACACTAGACACTGTTCCAAGACCTCCATACAGAGCACACTACCATAGTCTCTCAAGACTGAAGGATGCCTACACATCTGTCTCAGAGGCCATGCTTTCCACTCCCTGGAAGTTAAACCCCTTGGCTACAGAATGACTTTCAGAACCGGGGGCGGGGGTGACTTGTGGGCCACATGGCGCAAGCCTCTGCTTCATGCCACCCGGAACTGTGGGGTCTGCAACAGATGTCTGCCCAGCTCCTGCCCCTCTAATCAAATCGGCTCTATTGTCAGACAGAGCTGATTGTCATGAATTTCTCCTGGTATTCTACTGAAGCTTCTGTTAATGTAGCTTTGCTCGATTTAGTCTAGCCCAGGGGCTAGACATGCCACTTTTGTGGCCTACAGCTCTCAAGATTATTCAGCCAGGATGGCCATTGCTGGGGTATTCTGGGAATTCTCTAAACATGTAACATTTCCAAGTTTTGGTGCAACAACCTCTGTCTGGCTTTGCCTCAGTCTAAACATCCTGACTTCTTTGACCCATTATTTACAGAGTTTGGTTTTCCCTGCCCTTCCTGCTTTCATTAGCCTCTTCTGAACCCCTTCTAGTTTGACTCTGTCGTGTATAAAGTCTGAGATTCAGAAATGAACAAAAGTACCCCCATGTGAGGGCTGACCTGTACTGGAACCCGCACGCTTTGCAATTCAAAGACTGTTGTTTAGATGAGGCAGCTTAAAAGGTGCACCAGCTGCTTTTTTGGCTGCAAGGGCAGTATTACAAAGGAGACACATGCTCATCTCACTCCTGAGATCCATTACTAGTGCCTTGCCATCAAACCGGATATTCTTCCATCCTCTCTGCATGTATGTCAGTCATGTGGGGGAGGAGGAAATACCACAACTTTCCAGTGGTCTCTTGAGCTTTATTTGGTTTATCAGGCTGGTTCCCCATTTCATTAGGGTCACTTTGAATTTTATTCCTGTCTTCTGAAGGGTTTGCTGTGCCTCTCAGTTCTGCCCTTTCCACGTATTGAAGAGATTCATCCCAAGTACAAGATCTTACTGGTAACCTTCCAGTTTGATGAGAACTGTTGGACATTTTCACTTTGGATATGGGTTTCCAGCTAATTATGAATTGACCTTATCAGTGCCATCATTTAGCCTGCATTTACACAGTCACTGAAGCACAGGAGGCTTGAGATTCATCCAGTTATTGGGTTTGTATTCATGGTGGGGAAAGTGAAAGGTTTTCTTTTGTAATACACACACATTCAGAAAAGAGCGAACGAAGAATTCTCCAGTAAATAAAGTGGCCCTAAGTATTTTCTAATTTCTGAAGTATGTACCAACAGACTTGGTTCCCACACACACACACACCTCCTGTTTGGTACTCAAAGTTACACAGTTAGGTCCAGACATTCATGTTACAGTGAAATAATGACTATGGGCTTAAAGTGCAGACTCTCAGCTTTAATTTGGTGGCATTCACATCCAGATTAGAGGAAGGGTTTAAGAATTACAGCTATTTAATATGTAGCCCCCTCTTTTTTCAGGGAAACAAAAGTAATTGGATAGTTGACTCAAAAGCTGTTTCATGGATTGGTATGGGTTATTCCTTCATTATTTCATCCTCAATTAAGCAGGTAAAAGGTCTGGAGTTGATTCCAGGTGTGGCATTCCCATTTGGAGCTATGAACTCACAACATGAGTTCAAAGGAGCTCTTAATGCAAGTGAAATAGGCCATCCTTAGGCTGCAAAAAAGAAAAAGAAAAAAGAAAAAAGAAAAAAAGAAAAGAGAGAGAGAAAGAGAGAGGAAAGGAATCTGACAGAGAGACAGCAGGAACATGAGTGGCCAAATCAACAGTTTGGCACATAATGAGAAAAAAGAACCAACTGGTGAGCTTGGCAACACAAAAAGGCCTGGATGTCCACAGAAGACAAGCGTGGTGGACGATCGTAGGATCCTTTCCATGGTAAAGTAAAACCACAACATCCAGCCAAGTGAGGAACACTCTCCAGAAGGTAGGCATATCATTATCCGAGTCTACTATAAAGGGAAGACTTCACAAGAGCAAATACAGAGGATTCACTACAAGGTGCAAAACATGCATACGCCTCAAGAATAAAAAGGCCAGATTAGACTTTGCCAAAAAATACCTTTAAAAGCCAGCACAGTTCTAGAGCAGAATTCTTTGGACAGATGAAACTAAGATCAACTTCTACCAGAATGATGGGAGGAAAAAAGTATGGAGAAAGCTTAGAACGGTTCATGATCTGAAGCATACCACATCATCTGTGAAACACGGTGGAGGCAGTATGATGTTATGGGCTTGTATGGCTTCCAGTGGCACTGGCTCACTAGTGTTTATTGATGATGTGACAGAAGACAGAAGTAGCCGGATGAAGTGTATAGGGATATATATTGTCTGCTCAGGTTCGGCCAAATTCAGCAAAGTTAATTGGATGGTGCTTCACTTCACAGATGGACAGTGACCCAAAACATACTGCAGAAGCAAACCAGGAGTTTTTTTAAGGCAAAGAAGTGCAGTACAGTATTCTGAAATGGCCGAGTCCATCACCTGATCTCAGCCTGAAGAATCATGCATTTCACTTGCTGAAGACAAAACTTAAAGTACAATCAACAACTGAAGACAGCTGCAGCAAAGGCCTGGCGAAGCATCAGGAAACTCGGGGTTTGGTGATGTCCATGAATTCCAGACTTCAAAAAGTCATTGCCTGCAGAGGATTCTCAACAAAGTATTTAAAATGGACATTTTATTTATGACTGTGTTGTCCAGTTATGTTTGAGCCCTTGAAAAAAAAGCCCCTAAACTGGTATCAGTTCCTAAACGTTTCATACAATAATTTTGTTTAACCCTTTAAAGATGATACTCTGCACTTCAGTTGCATCTCAGTGGTTTCATTTCAAATCCATTGTGGTGGCATACAGAACTAGAATTATGAAAATTGTGTCAGTGTCCAATTATTTCCAGACCTAATTGTATTTCCATGTGTGTAACAGCAAATGGTGTTTCATTTTTAAGTATATCACTCAATTATGACTGTCATTTTCTGTAAATATGTGTGTGGACTAACATCCTATCTGTAGTGGTGTTGAGAATTTTGAGACCCACTGTGTAACAAGGCTATTAGATGTAAAGGTTACATCAGACTTCGCTACAGTCACCAAAGCCTTTGGTGGTTATTTGCCTAGGTTGACCACTGCCTGTTTGGCTCGGCGATTATACCAGATTCTAAATATTAACTTATGGATGGGGCTGATTAAAGAGAACTGATGGGCTGGTGTGACTGAAATATTTAAAGCATAAAAAGAAATAACCATACTGGTACATTTTAATGAAAAGGTATCTGTGCCCAGCCTCATCTGGTTTTCACGTGACACTGTTACTTGAAGCAAATACTGCTTTGAAAACTACAGATGCACTTTTGATGACTGCTCTCTAAGGGACGAGAGGCCAGATGCAAAATTAATAGTAATTTGAGCCAGAATGTTAGTTGTAATTATAATGGTGCCATAGTTACTGTGTGACTTTTTTCCTAGCAGAATTCACTGCAATCTCTAGTCTAGAAGTGGAAAGGCTTTTTAAAAAAAGCCATTGAGCTTATTTTTAATCTTTTGAAGGAAGCAGACTTAGAAAGCACAGGCTCCCTTTATATCCTCTTCTGTACCACCACCAAATGCTTTGAAAGTAGAGGAGGGTCACTGGGCTTCAAGCCTCATTTCCAGCCCATCCTGCTGCCCCAAAGCAGATTCTTTTACATCAATTCCTTCTCAGACAAGACCCAATGTCACCAGTTAGAGTGGGCCACAGATGCAAAGAAGCAGCTTGCACCAATCTTCTAGCATGGCGCAGGAAATATGGAGCCCTCCATGTGTTTTGTACTATAACTCCCCTAATCCCTGATAATTGGCCACACGGTCTGGAGCCCATGCCTGCCTCCTGCATAAAGCCAGTGCCTCCCTCTCACTTTCATAGGCTCTAATCATCCTGTTCTCCTTTTTGCTTCCCAATGTAGTTGCCTTTCCTTTAAATCCTCAGAAAGATTTCCTCTTATCAAATGCAGCTAGTCCATATTAGGGTGAAGTGTAATTCTAAATTTCCCTTTAGCCATGAAATACCTGGGGCCACTTGCCTGAAAAAAAACTGGGGTGAGGATATGAAGGACCTTTTGCTACCTGGAAGCAGGGCAGGATAAAGACGTCTAATCCTAAGAATGTTGAAAATGCCCTTAGTCAATGGCATAACAACCCGATCACTGATCCAGTTTGGCATTCCCCCATGCCTGGAATGAACGGTTGCTAATGACAAGCAATTTGACAACCAACTGGTTTGTAAATCTTTTTATTAAAAGAGTTGTTTCCCACAGTAGTAAAGCTTTGGCACTTACAGTATAAAAAATAATCACTGATCATAATTATACCAGATTCCTCTGTCAACGGTGTACTAAATGTCTTTTAATATAATTTCCTGTAGAAAAACACTGAGGCAGGCGGGGAGGGAGGGAGAAGAAAGATCCACATTGATAAATAACAGTACGAGATACAAACATACCGCTAGGGAAAGAAACTAGGATAATTTAGAAAGATTAGAACTGTGCATATTTTAAATATCACAGTGATAGGGTATGCAGTTTCTACTGATAGCTGCACTGTTAGGTGAACACAGAATTCAGGCATTTCATTCCCTGCTCTCTGTTTTTGGGGAGCCGCCTCCCCACAGCCTTTGATGGTTTCTCGTGTAATGCTTACTGATGGCCGAGCAGTTTCTGAGTTAGTAAAGAGTTGTCTTGGGGAGAATACTGAATGGTATTGAAACACTTAAGAGCAAAACAAACAACCCCAGACAACATAAACTATCTGTTGTGAAAAGAACTCTTGAGACTCTCCAAAGATGGCCGCCCTTGGAGAAGCTGTGAATTGAGCAAAAAAGCTGAGAAAGGGGCCTGGCCACCTTGCAAAAAAAGAGAAAAAGATCTGCCTCCTTCTAGCAGTGTTCTAGAGTGGACAGTCTTGGCAAGTTGACCCTTCTTGGCTGTTCTTCAGTCTGGGTGGGTGTTAATCTCCTCGCCGGATTTGCGCGTCTGATTGTAGATGTAAAGGGTAGAAGCACTCGATTGGACAATGGACATTCTGTTGGGAATAAGGTGGAGGATTAAAAAACATATCAACGCTCCCAATTCTATACAAGGCAACAGGCACCTTGTTCAGACAGATTACAAAGAATGTGCAATTCACACTGTGGGCTGTAAATAAAAGACCTGGGGGGGGAGGGATTGGGGATAACTGATTTGATCAGAGGATTGACTTAACACAGCTACTTGGACTTGCATCCTGTATAAAGTGCTGTTAAAATGCTTTGTATCAGTTCATTTCTACCACAAGGAATGGAAATGTTCCCATATTGTTCATCTTACTTCCTGTCACTCTCATATAATGATATTGGATTTGACACTGATGATTAAACATCCTTTCATCTCCAGACAGCCCCACTTCACTTTTCTGTCTCTCTCCCTGCCCCCCCCGCCCCACTCGCAATTCACTGAGGAATCTCACAAGAACAAGTCTATTAACACAGTCTATTACACAGAGCCTCGTGGTGCAGTGGTTAAACCGCTGTACTGCAGCCAAAACTGTGCTCACGACCTGGGGTTCAAATCCCAGGTAGCCGGCTCAAGGTTGACTCAGCCTTCTATCCTTCCGACATCGGTAAAATGAGTACCCAGCTTGCGGCGGGGGGGGGGGCAATGTGTATTTTGCATAATTAACTTGTAAACTGCCCAGAGAGTGCTTGAAGCACTATGGGGTGGTATATAAGCAGCACACTTTGCTTTTGCTTTTTGCTTTAACAGGCAAAAGAGACCTACATTTGCAACAAAGTTCATATAATAAAGTGACACTTCCAGAAGTCACTACATGACGGTATAGGCTGGCAGTCCTTCAGTATTTTTGCTTATTGAGGATGGGTTTGGTGAAGCCCCATCCAATGGCTGAACTTGGTGGCAAAGGGGCCCTCCAAGTATTTTTGGACTGCAACTCCCAGCAGAATTGGCCAACACAGTTAAGAGCAAGAAGTACGGGAAGCTGCAGCTCAACCGCTGGAGGACCAGACTGCACTAGACGGCTAAAGCAACCCTAGATATGACCCACGTCTTCTATGGGAAACCAACACATTAAGTTCAGGATGTAAGTGTGATAAAAGGATGGTGGGCATGCATTGCTTGCTTAGAGGGGAATCTAAAGGCCATTGATAAAAAAAATATACTGAGCGATCTGCAAGAGACACGCTGTCACACAGATGGGGATTCTGTACTTACAGTATTGGTCGTCTGTGGCTGTCTCTGTGTGTGCTGGGGATAGGTATGTCCAGGGGAACCTTCAGGTGAGCTTGCAGCACCAGGTCTGCGGCAGTTGTCACAACGCCAGCCCTTTTTAGAAAAACAAAAAATGCTCAGCACATGTTACACAGTGGCCACCACCTAGAAAGTGGCAATGAAACTCTTGAGCATGGCTGTCCCTGCTGTGATGAGGTTTTTGAAATAACATGTAATAATAGGCGAAGACCACTGCTTAACAGAGAACTGTTAAAAGGAGAAGTGGATACACTTGATACCACTTCACAGCTGTTACTGTGTGCTTGTGTTGTCACCCCTCAAGATCCCTCTTAATTTATGTTTGGATCACTGGTTTCTGCCCATGGGAATCAAGAAACCCTAACTGTATATGCAAGATCACAATCTGAATAAGGTAGAAGTGCTGGTTCCATCCCAGTGTTAAGTTCATTTACAGTGTTTTCCCTTGGCAGAGATGTACAGTTAGAGGTATTCCTCTCTTGCCGTCATTTGGCAGCTACGGAACCTGGCCAAATGAAAGACACATTAAGCCATACGAATTCAAGCTGACGCAACCAGTGCTGCAGCACCTGAGTAGGTTTTGGTGACCTTCACACAGTACTGCAAATACTCGTTTCTCAACATGATGGCCAAGATTGGTCAATCAAACACGAGCATGATGGCGAAACAGGGCAAAAGGCCCAAATCCCAGAAAAAAAATTTCTCACCTAATTTCCCTGTTAATAATTTCATGTGCTTTTCCTGCTGCGGTTCATTAACTCCTAAAATGTAACGCGCTATGAATATAAAGACCACAGAGATCAAAATCCTGCGTAAAAGCATCTGGTAAGATTCTGAAGCTAAGTGTGCCTTTCCTTCCCCTGCCCCTCCTTCTCACTAGATCAACCCATGATCTCTATTAATAGCTCTCAACATAGGTAGAGAAATGCTTACCTGCTGTCCTCCATAACAAGTGCAGGAGCAGATGGCCCCAAGGTATTCTTTCTGCCACTGCTCTCCAACTTGGTATGTTTTGCCCTCATCGTAGCAAGTTGCTTCATCTGCCCAATGAAACAAACAAACAAACAAACAAACATGATCAAGATACAAAGCATCTTGTACCTCAACACTCACTCTACGGGACCGTGAGTCCGCTCAAGAGTTTCCAGCATAGGTGCTAGATCCATGAGGTAACATGGAGAGAGGGGCAATTAAAACTGGGCAGAAGTTAGATCCTTCTGTCTTTGCTTGCTACAGAACATAGGACTGACTAGTCACCCATGTCAGCTTCTCCATCTTTTCCTGCTCCTCTTCAACAGTTAAACACTCTTGTAGTAGGGAACAAAAATTGTTCTGTAGAACAGGAATCAGAGCCCAACTTTTCATACTGGAGGCACTTAATTGGACTATTTTGAATTCAGATAATAAAAATTCCACTTTTCACAGGAAGAATGCAAGGAAATAAAGAGCTATTAGTAGACAATGCCAGAATACAAGAAATATTACTCTTATAGATCAAGAAAAGTGCTGTCCATACATACGGGCTTCACACTTGAATTCTCCTTTTCCATTTCCCAGGCAGGTGCAGCTCATCATCTGTCCATTCTCGCCCTGCCTGTCCCACTTCTCGCCAATCTTATAGTTCACGCCACTGTCATGACACCACTCTGAGCAAAACAAAGGGAATGGCAGTCAGATCAATAGAAGGAAGACAAATCACCTGGCACAGCGGCTGGCTCTTGAGCATTGTTTGACATCTCGTGTTGATTACTGGTTGTCTATTGGGGGCCTGGCCATCTAAAAAAGTCTGTGAGTTTTTGCAGATGGTGCTGTTATGCAAAGCCATATTTTAACCATGACAAAGCAAGATATTCTCTCCAGAAACCACAGCAGTCAAGTGAAAATGAGAAAGTGGGCCTTCTAATGCACAGAGTAGGCAGAAGTTGTTGTTGCTCACTTTTCTTAGAAAATATCCTTTGCCTCTGTGAAGGAACACTGGGGCGAGGAGATGGGGGGGGGGAGGATTTAAACCACACCCATTTGCTATTGGTCTCCACAATTTCTTCCCTACTCTGAAACTGGGAAAGCACCTCTTCCAGGAAATGCCAGGAGCCTTTGAATAATGGAGATCATCTGATACAACTGTGAAAACACAGGTGGATGATTACTTGACTTATGCTTGGCACAGGAGGATCAGTTTTCAGAATCTCCTGAGAGAACTGTGTGTCTGAACACTGAAAAAAAGAGGAGCCAAATCAACAAAAGAAGCTACTCACTTGACGAGTCACATCTGAAATGTCCACTGCCGAGGCCTAAACACTGGCACCAGAGTTTAAATCCAGTCTCAGACATTCTTTCCCACTCTTCCCCAACAGAGTAGAATGACCCAGTAAAAGTATCATAGCATGAATCATCTGTGGGTTGGTTTAACCTTTCAGAAACTGGAAAGTTAAAAAAAAAGAGAGAGTGTGAAGTTATATAACAACCTGCAGGACCTTTCAGATTCGTTTTTCCTGCCCCAAAAGGCTGCCAGGGATAAAGATGCTGCTTTTCACTAAGAAACTGATCTCTTTGGAATGACGATTCTCTGTGAGCAAGACCACAGCCTGGAATTCTACACTTAAGGCACACACGTTCTCCCACCCGGACTTCCTCCATGCTCTCTGCCATGACCCCAGCCAAGTGGGCACAAGTGAATGCTTCTCCACCCATTCTACTACAGACGTCCCAGCAAGGCAGGGTGTGAAAAAGGATTATAGGGAAGGGTAATAATTGGGTTCATGCAGACACTTGCTCCATCTCAGAAGAAAAAAAAAGCCTATGAGAAAGAAGTGGTTACCCTCAGCTGCCCTTTTCTTAGCTGCAAGCAGGCACCTGCAGGGTGTCCCAAGTTCAACCCTGGGCCTCTCCAAGCAGGGCTGGGAAAGACCCCTTGTCTGGAGTGCTGCAGAGTTGCTCCCCATCACATACGTTTGGAGGGCAGCTCCCTCATCACCAGCTATACTGGCAGAGGCTCATGGCAGCAACAGGCAAAACCACATAAATGTTCATTTCAGACTTACTTTCCTACCCCATGTTCTCTCCTGCCTAAAAACAGTACATGAGACAGCTAACCTACCTTGGCCCCTTGAAACGTACAGTGGGGTCTCGACTTACAAACTTAATCCGTATTGGAAGGCAGTTCTCAGGTCGAAAAGTTCTTAAGTCGAATCTGCATTTCCCATAGGAATGCATTGAAAACCATTTAATATGTATCTGCTCTTTTCGTCCATAGAAACTAATGGGAAGCTGCTATTCCGCCTTCTGCCACTAGAGGGGGATATTTTTTTCTTTTTTTTTCTTTTAACCTAAGATGACTTAGCTTTTAAAAAAAGGGAAAAAAAGAGTTCATAACTCGAATCTAAGTTCGTAAGTCGAGTCCATATAGTCCTATGAGAGTGGTTTGTAAGTCGAAACGTTCGTATGTCGAGCCGTTCGTAAGTCGAGACCCCACTGTAGATGAAAGGGGAGAATAAGGAAAATACACTTTTGAAAAGAAGAAAAACAGGAGAACTTGCATGGTGCAGAATAGGATTCACTTCCATTGGGTAACCTTGAATCCATCCGTTTTTCTCAGCCTAGCCTACCTCACCACTTGCTAGGACAAACAGAGATGGATGCAGACATGCTTATGTTGGGCGTGATCCATGTACACCACTCTCAGAGCCAGGAAAGAATGGCAGGGCTTAAATTCAATAGCTAAAACAATTAAGAAAAAGATAACTCAGGGCAGAGGAGTCACTTTTGGAACTACAACTCCCCAAATCCCCTCATCATCCTATCTACTAGCCATGCTAATTGGGGGATTCTGGGAGTTATAGTCCAAATAGTAACTTTTTCAATCTCTGCCATTGCAAAAATATTTTCCCCTCACCTTAACAGAATACACAAATGTCTCATTTACACTCCCCGCCCACAAATGCTGTGTTTCCACTTACCAGTATTACCCACTGTGACCACCTCTTCAAGAATTTTATGCCTGCGACGATTTTTAATTGCTTCCACAATGATGTTATATGTGGCCCCTCTTGTAAGACCAGTGAGAGTAGCACTAGAATATGTGCCGGGGACTTTGATCTGCAGGGTGAGAAAAATGTGAAACACTCCAATGATGTCTTTTCCTTTTTCAAAGAGGAAAAGCCTGCCTCCAAAATGTTTTATAGCCAATATGTTCTATGGACTTGTGGTTTTCTGTTTCTGTTTTTGAACAATCCAATACAGAGGTAGCTTCTGTTTATGCAGATGCACCATTGGTAGATGGGAGCACCTTGATTCGGTTCTTGCAAACACAACACCTTCTCCCTTTCCTATACATACAACTGCAGCACTCAACAAGAACAGGAAGGGATGAAGGGGGTCAGGTTGCCAGTGGGCCCAGTTTCTGATGCCACTGTAGAGGTGGCATGCTGCAACCCATGGATGTTTTGTGTGCTCAGCTACCAGGGAACAGCCTCCAGGGAATTTTAGTCCCAAACTGTAATTTTATGCATTTAGGAACTAGTTTTAGCCACCCATCCCATCCCACTCCTGCCATTATCTCCCTTTCTGTCTTTGACTGTAAGTTCCCAAGAGAGAGGAGTCTGCTTTGTGTCTCTATGGAACTGCAAAGTGGCAGTATTACTGATGACGCCATAGTAATAACTGGGGCAATGCAGCATCCAAACTCTGCGAGTGCTTTTGGAAACAAATAAAACACAGTTACCTCTGTTGTTTCCTCTTCAGTGGTAACAGGCTGACAGGAGATGATGTATTCAGAGCTCTCTGAATAGGGTGTCCATGAGATGGTTGTCTCAGACAGGGCTTCTTGAGGCCTTGTGTAGTTATTCCTGGGCAGGAGGGTGTGAGGATAAGAAGGCTGGCCCACCTCTGGAAGTTGCACGGGACGACGGTGCACCGTTTCAGGCCTTTCACCTGCACTCGGTCTGCGCCCTACTGGAGTTGCAGCGGTGGTGGGAGTCCGAGACCCATAGACTTCCACAATGACTTGACCCGGATTGGTGATGATCGGCTCTTGGCCTGATGTGGCTGGAAGTTTGATGCCATTTCCATTATCATAGGGGTGATTTGGCAGATAAGGAGTGTTCTCCACAGAGGGCACATCCAGGTTCCCTGATCCACCTTGGCCAGGGTGTGGAAGTGTCACCAGCCGGGGAAGCTCATCTAGCAGAAGAAAGGTTACAAGCCATGAGGCCAGTTTCCCAATGCCTAAGCACATGCTGCATTCATTACAGAGAAAACTAGGCAGCTGCACCATCAAACACTTGCTTAATTTGAGCAATTAAATGTTAGCATCGTCCTCAAGGGGGCTACATGCTCCTGGAAAGCCTTATTGCAATTACTCTGTGGGGGCTACTTGGAGCACCTAAACGGGAAGGCAGAAGCATGCGTCTGAGGCAGCTGTGGTGCCTTTGAGACCTCTTCAAGACCCCTTATAAAATGAAGGAAGATGACTATGGTGCCATAAACACTTGTCTTCTTTACATTTAAAGATAAAGACATAAATACTGGTTTAGGCACTCTGGCTATGAAACATTTCAGGTCAAACTTCCTGAGCCTATTTGCACAATCAGTTTCCCTGTGTTGGTAACCCTACAACCCCCACCCCGCCCCATCTACCATGTTTACTTGGGGCTTACACACTCCAAGCAGGAGTCTAGAGTTTAGTTTGGTGTTTATATATACCAGGGCTATTTGAGCTTAGAGACAATTCTTCTCTGCCCCACCAACCCAACCTGGGCTGATTCCCCTAAGCAAAGGTCACGCCCCAACTGGAAAGGCTAACCACGCAGAAGACAGAATTCCTACCCTTGCCTTCAGCTATTAATCAGAGATGGTAACACCAGGGAACAGACTGTGTCTGCCCCGGGTTTCTGAAGGTTTGCCTACCCTACACATTCAACTTTGAGAAGGATGCAAGGCAAACAACGTTGAGTGTCCAGGACACCTGATGTAATCCATGGTCTGAACAGAAGGGGTGCATCAGCCCCTAAAATTGGGGTAAACCGCCCCTTCACTGAAATAGTGAGTTATTTATAATGCTTCTGACATCATCAACTCTGCTCTCCACTCAGCTTATTTATGTCTCCCATCCTTGATGCGCATCATGAAAGACCTATCTTTTCAGGATGATTTGCATGTACGTATAGTTGTTGGTTTTTTGAAGAGAACAAGAATAACAGGGACATTATCCCAGATGTACTGGGAAAAAACCTCTATGTTTGGATTTTGTTTACATGTGACCCAGACGCTTAATTCTAAAACAAAACAAAGCACACATACACACACATCAGCATGCATTGACTGACACATAACATTCTATATAGGCGTCTGTTTGTGAACCCTTCCAAAGCCGGAGGTATGATCCAATATGAATTAAGCACTGGCAGGTTACACCAATTCTACAGAAGCTAGTTAAGTGTGCACTTAACTCCTGTTGAAATAAAATTAAACACTGGGGCAGTGTTTTTACATTTATCTGGCCGTAAAATTTATCTAGGTAAAACATAATGAGGTACATTATTAAGCATGTGCTGGATTACTCTGTACAAGAATTTAATCTGGGCTGGTTTGTACTATAGTTTATAATGCAGCAGCAGCAAGAGGCTAGCAATCACCTTAATGGATCCATTTTCAAAGTACACAAGACCACAGAGTGAAAGCAGATTTATGTCAACCCCAGACAAAGCCATTAAATTGTATCTGCACTTTGTAGTTCACTTTTTTTGCCTCTAGTATAAAGCAACTTATTTAAACAACAAGACAGGTATCAAACATACTTATAATAAAGAATGACAGATGCATGCTCCTGAGCCCATTTATGCAATTAACAGAAACAAAGGAAATGTTAAGTAATGCCATTAGGTTAATTGTCTGGCACCAGAATGATTGCGAATCGGAACAGAAGAGCCTTAAATGCCGCTTAGATGCTTAAGACTGTCAGTGCAATCCTAGGTGTCAACTCAGAAGTAAGAAGCAACCAGTTCAATGAGGTTTATTCCCAGGCAGGGTTACTGAGAGAGGCTTACCTGTTCTTTTCCTTCCAATCAATGGTTCGCTCTTCTGATTGTTCTTCACAGCCGTTATGTAGATGATGTATTCTGTCCCTGGTTCCAGACCTGACAGAAGATGGGAAGAGCCTCATTTTGTAAAAGGCACTAGACTAGATCATTCAAGATCATTCTCACAACATGTTATGTATTCCCCCCCTCCCCAGGATTTCCACTCTTCAGCTGAGGCAGTGCCATTTAGAGAAGAAGGTGACCTGAGAGGATGAAGATTTAATGCTGAATTCCTTATTACATGCATTAATGTAATAGATTGTCCATTGTTTCTTCTCTTGTTTTAATATTGCAGGCCACTCCATGCAGCGTGGCTGTAGTAGAAAACTGAGAAATAAAATAAATGAATGAGGTTGTCCTGGAGAAGTCCATCCTGTAGAAAAATGAAACCATGCATTTGGTGGGTGTTCCTAGGACCTGCTGAAGCTAAAACTGGCCCCATGTTATGGCCATGAATGTAGGGCTAGACTGCTCCTCTTGAGGTTGGGCAGCTGGAAAGGTTGGCTACAGGTGGGAAACGATGAGACATGGACAAAACCTTTTTCCTTCTGTCAGAAAAGTGGGGTCACTCGGACCAGAGAGTAAGGTGTACCTGGAGCTTGGGGCACAGCCTGCAAGGCCAGATAATAAATGTTCAAAGCACTGAATTCACCCCGTCTCCCAGCAGTAGCACCTTGATTTCCCCTCTTACAAAGGGTCAACATAGTTTCATTGGGACGTCATTCAGATCACTCTCCAGAAAGCATGGCAGCAACAGTGAATAGAAGAAATGTCCAGAGTTCATACAGCTGAGATTTTCTGCTGATGCTGAGCAAAGAGATTGAATGCAAGAGCTGCTGTTTAGTGGAAGACGCTTTGTACTCAAAAGCACCCCGATTAAATCCTTGGCATCTTCAGGTAGGGTTTGGAATACTTTCTGTTTGATAATCTGGAGAGTCCTTGCCAGTAAGGGTGCTTGTACATAATACTCCAAGCTATGGTCTAAATGGTTACAATGTAGCTTCTCATGTTTGTATTTTGAAATTCGGAACACACTACACTGAAGCCTACACTCCCTGAAGAAGCATGCCATAAGAAACCCACCTGTCTCTCTCTTACTGTGCAGTAGGACTTCAAGGCAGCCTACGAATTCAGAACATTTACCCAAGAGCATAAGGAAAAGCCTTTCTGTGAGTCCATCTAGTGATACATCCTTTTTTCAACTTTGGTCACCTAGAATGTTTCCAGGAAACTCACAAGTTTCCTCTGAAGACAAGCACTTAGAAAACAGTTGTTGTTAAGCACTAACTCTCCCAGAATCAACCCCCCCCCCAAGCCAATTTGGTCAGTGAGAGTGCTGCCTGAGAATCATAGTCCAAAGAAGCAGAACGTCCAAGCTCAGCAGCCAAGGTCAGCCCTCCTCTCTTTGTCAGAAATATCCTACTTCTAAACTCAGAGGTCGCATTCAGATATCCTCTCTAAAGGCTGCTGGGGGACTGGCATACATTCTGGGTGCCTAACATGGGCTCTAGCCTTGAAGGACCCCCTGTTCTCTCGTTCACCTGAACAGAGCATCCTCTCGGTCGGAGAGACCTACCTGTGATAGTGGCCTCAGTAGTGTCAGGACGGGGACGGGGAAACAGCTCCTTCGTTGGCCCTCCAACTCGCTCGTATTTGATGATGTATCCTGTGATCTTGGCCCGGGGCGGCTGCCAAGTGAGCAACAGGGAGTTGCTGGTGGTGGTCAGGAAGCGTAGGTTGGAGGGGGCATCAATGGCTAAGGAGCAAATAAAACAAGCCGGATTTCATTCCAAATTACATCAGATCCCCAAAGGGGACATCATGTAGTTTCCACATTATTTCAATCACTGCCTGCCAACATTTTGCTTCGTCCTCAAAGAGAGGAAAAGCCATGGCTAGAACACACTATGAATGAGCTATAAGAACAAAGCAAAGGAAACCATCATTTCAGTTAATATGACTTTCCAGAAAGTGCCATTACCGGTAGAAGCATCAATCACTACTGGAGAACTGCGAGCGTTGTCATTCAGGGTATAGATATAAATCTTGTAGTCGGTGCCAGGTTGCAAGCCTGTGATTCAAAATGAAATATTAACACGCATTAGCCTTGCTCGTAGCAAGCTCTGCTCCAAAGAACACTGCATCCCTGGAAGTCAATAAAAACAGGGTAGTAAGGACTTCAAGGAAATCAGCTCACAAAATATGGGCGTCCCCTGTCACTTTCTAGTGGTAATGTTAAAGAAATCTTGTAACATAAGGCAATTACTCTCCCCCCCTCCACCTCCCTCCCTCCCACCCCCACCCCCACCATATTCTGGAGTCGAAAAGAAAAGAAAAGCCAGGAGGAAACAACAAGGAGCAGCCCCAGCAGAGCTCAGACAAGGGACTCTTTGGGGGTCTATCGCTCTCAGAAATCTCGCGACCAACATGGCCCCCTTAGTGGGATCCTGGCTGGGGAATTCCAGGGCCTGCCCTCTGAAACAGTAACTTCCCAAACTCTGGAAAGTAGGGAATGGGACAAAAGAAGATCACAGAAGACAATGCAGTTAAAGAGAAGGCACGCGCAACAGCTCAGGGAAGAAGTGTGGATGAGTTGCAGAAAGAACGGGCGAGGGGGGAGCAGAGAAGCCTTGAAAGATGCCGTTCTGGTAGCCAGTGTGTGCTGCTAGAGAGCCAAAGGAGTGTAAGAGCTGCCCTTGATGCAGCTCCTAACCCTTTACATACAGCCCAGAAAGGAAAATTCCATCACCCATGGTGTCTCCCCCTTTTATAGGATCAAACGAGGAAAAATACCCAAGCTATGGTACTCTTTAATCCCCCACAGGGTCTAGGCTGAATGAACTCTCAGTTAGCCCCGAAGCGAGGGTATGAATTACACTGATCCTATGATAGCTGAACTCAGCCCTGTTTCTTCCATTATTTCCTTGCACCACCTTTCCTACTAAATTCATATTTGTTGCTTTCTTTTGAATTGTCCTCTCTTTCTTCAGATCCTTCCCAAACACGGTGATTTTAAAAATGGAGGAGAGAGGCACCACCTGAGTCCTAACCATTCTGCTCTTGTTTGTGTGGTAAACAAAGTGTAGTCAAGCCGGGGCTTGCAGGGCCTGAGCCCTAATGCTTTCTAATAACAGGGACTATGACATTGTCCATAACAGATGGTTGCAAGCTGTTATCGTGCAGCATGCAATTTGGGGAGGCGCTGTCTACAGGGGTCATCACATGATGGACATGTGCATTGCCTGATTTACCATTATTCCACTTCTGGCACCCTCAAATGATAGGCTTGTCTTCCTGCTGCAAGATATCAGGATAATGGGAGACACCTTCCTAGGTCACAGGAGTAGGTGATGTGAAGGAGCAGACATACCAGTGATGGTGTAGGTTCTAACATCAGGGCCAATGGTTCTTTGAATGGGATTCTGGCCATTTGCAGGGACAGCATCAATATGGAAGCCCGTGATCATCTCGGTTTTGGTGCGCCAGGTGATTGTGATGGTTCTCTCTGTGACATCTGTGACACGTGCCCTACGTGGAGGACTGACATCTGACAAAAGATGAGACAACGTCCAATTTTAGTTGGAAATTCCACTCATAGTCTTATACAACATTCTGTGGTAGCAAATTCTATACCTTAACTATGTACAGTCGTGCCCCGCTTAACGATTATCCCGTATAATGTTTTTGTGATTGCAAAACAATGCTTTAAATGTTTTTTTTTTTCGCTTTGCGAAGATCGGTTCCCTGCTTCGGGAACAGATTCTTCGCATTACGATGATGGAAACAGCTGATCATCAGGTTTTCAAAATGGCCACCAGGTGTTCAAAATGGCTCCCCGCTGTGTTTTTGGATGGATTCCTCGCTCTATAGGCACCGAAAATGGCTGCCCCTATGGAGGATCTTGGCTGGACGGTGAGTTTTTCAGCCCATTGGAATGCATTGAACGGTTTTCAATGCGTTTCAATGAGCTTTTTAATTTCGCTTTATGACGTTTTCGCTCTACAGCGATTTTGCTGGAACGAATTAATGTCGTTAAGTGAGGCACCACTGTACTACGTAAAGTAGCACTTCCTTTTTGGTCTTTCTTGCACCTCTTGCCTTAGATGTCTCTGGATCCTAGTATTATCTATCCTCTTTCTCCCCACCAAACACACTTTTATATAACAGTGCTTTACCCTCTTTTGTCCCCCCTTTTCAAAACTAAAAAGCTGCAAGCATTGTAACATTTCCACTTAGAACTGCAGAGCTGGAAGGGATCCTATGGATCACTGAGTCCAGCCAGCCCCTGTCAAGAAAGCCCAGTAAGGAATCAAACTCCTCACCTCTGGCTCTGCAAGCAGATGCCTAACCACTGAGCTATCCAGCACTTCTGGGTCAATGAATCTGAAGTCAATTCAACACATAAGGGAACTTACTCTCTAAGGTACTGACTACATCCTGGGCAGGTCTGCTCGTCAAAGAATCCTTCAGAGCATAGACGCTGACTTCATATTTAGTTGCCACCTAGAAATAACAACATTGTACATTGTTAAAAAGAGACATTTGCATCTTTTAGGAGACTAATACCAGTGGGCATACAAGCCACTTTAGAATACCTCTCATGTTTTGTAAGCTGATACAAAATTAAGTATGTAGTCTTTAAAATCAAGCAAGAGAAGACACAGGCCACTGCATACAAATTTCTTGTATAATTCTTGCCATCTAAATATTCATTCTTTCACCCATGCTCACTTGAAGAGGATTATTGTCAAAATATTCATCCATTCATTTATTTTATTTTATTTTATTTATACTTCATCATTCTCCAAGTAAACGGATCCAAGGCAGGTTACAAAATAATTGAAAAGCAAATGTTAAGACAGATAAAATAGAAATTAAATTGCAATATTAGAAACAATTGAGCATATTAGATATTAAAACTGTTGGACAGAAACAATTTCAAATAACATGCTTTTAAATTAGAAATGGTTAAAAGTATACCATTCTCCACTGAAAACACCTTCTTCAGCAGCTAGTTGCCTACTAAAAGCCTGCCTGAAGAGACAGGTCTTTGCCTGCTGGTGGAAAGACAAGGAGAGGAGCAGCCCAGCCCCCCCCCCCATGGGAGAGGGTTTCATAGCTGAAGAGCAGCCACTGGAGAGCAGCCCCTCTCTTGTCCCCCAAAGATCTGGGTAGCCTAGACCCAAGTCATGTAGTGCTTGACAAGTTAAAGCCATCGCTGAAATTTGTATCCAGAATTAGATGGGTAGCCACTGTGGCTGCTATAACAAGGAATTTCCCTTCTCCCAAAACAGGTCCTTATAAGCTAAAACAGGTTTTCTGTCCCACAGGATCTCACAGGGTTTCAACATAGCAACATCACATCTAGCAGAGTTAAAAAGGAAAGGATTACCATCAGTCCTGAGACAACAGCTGAAGTGCTGTCTGGGGCGACATTAATCTCTTTCATTGGCCCATTCTTATCCTTCGGAGTCACTCTGACACGATACCCCGTGAGCTGAGCGCGAGGGGCGGTCCACGTCACAGTCAGGCTTGTTGGAGCAACCTGAACAAACCTCAGATTCGTAGGAGGTGGAATTGCTGTTAAATGTAGGATTAAAAATTGAGATTGTCCATGGAAGTGACCACAAACGCAAAAAAAGGATCTAGGTCGGAGCGTAGAAAAAGTTCCTTTGTTGAACTACAACTCTCACAAAAGAGATTTTTGAAACTGTAGTCCAAAAAAAGGGAACTCCCTTCCAGCACTGGTCTATGACACCTTCACATCTCAGCATAGTCATTAATTCAAAGTATTGCTACAGGCATGACCACAATTAGGGCAATATTTTGAATTTTGTCACTACTTAATTATTTGAAATGTTTGAGAGACACTTATTTTGAAAATCTGATCCTTTTGAAGCTAGAGACTAAAAGCCACTGGATTTATGTATGGTTTTACTACCACAGAGAATTAACAATAGTATAGATGATATGAAAGCAAACTGTTTATTGGCTAGGCTGTCACTGAGGCACATACACAACTCAATCCATGTTCTTTTATTAAAATACCAGGGATTATGGTTAAAGGATACGCAAGGAAGGACTCTAAAACTTTTTGAATGAAAACACGCAGAGTCTCCCAGCCCACATGCAACTTGCCATGGTGGGAGGGAGATTCTGAGAGTTGTACTCCCAATGGAAATAACTTCCTCAAATTTTAGGAAGGACTGCAAGCACCTGAAGAGGAAGTGGAAAAATGAGGGTAGACCAATGAAAATGTCAGAGTAGATCTCCAGAGGGCTTGCTCAAGAGTTGCTGGCTTGAAGGGATATATCTAAGGTTACCATGCATCTTCTTTTTTTTTAATCAACAGCTTTCATTGGCTGAAATCCTGTTGCTTTTTTACACCTCCAAAAGGCAAATGGTGTAACATTCACTCACTTCCAGCCTGTGATTAGTGAGACCCTACTGGGATTCTCTATTATGGTGACTTCTTAACTTATAAGCTAGTGAATATTATGCCATCTGCCTTCTGCATGTGTAAAAATCCAATGGGATTCTAGCCATTATTTCCTATAGATACAATCTTCACAATCCCATTGATTCATCTTTGTGCAGTTTGAGTACAAAGAATATGATGTCAATTGATTTCCTAGGGTTAGGTGGTGGCTAGATAAAAATTCTCACTTAATTATTTTTAAAAGTCAGGCCTTCTGAAAGAGTGAAGGAGATTCAAACTATTCTGACGTGGACAAATTTCGTAAGATCAGATCTATGATTCTCTTTTAATCAAATATGTTGATCAAATTAAAAGTGTGGGGTGAAAGAAAACAAGGGGGGGGGGAAGAGTGACTTGAGATGTTGTGGCACCTTAAAAAACTGCCAGGTTTCTTCTAACATGAGTTTCCATGGAAGCCACTTCCTGAAACACAAGTGGATTTTGATTCATGAAAGCTCACACTGAAACATATTGGTTAGTTTTTAAGGTGGCACAACATTTCCTCTTTCGTTTTTCCTTTTCTTTTTCCCCTCATTAATTTCATCAACATGCTGAGACAGATTAACAAGCTATCTCTTCAGAAATTTATCATCTGACCACCACTGACTTCTTATGAAACAATATGACACTTCGTTCCACCCTACCATTTGACCATTGGGTGTGACTTAGAACCAACAGGCCTATGATACCCCTCCTCACTGGAGTAACCCATTCCCCATGTTGGTCCCTCCAGGAAAACTGCTCCTGGATAAATGACATGGGGTATAACATGGGTAAAGGGAAGGGAAATTCATAAACATTGGAGGAGAAGTGGTCGGTGCTTTTGGATCCAAAGCCACATCCTGCTGCTCTAAACATCAACATTTTCATATTAGAGGTTGTAGGGGGGTGGCATTTAGGCCAAAAGAACCATACATTTTAAAATGGAATTTTAAAAATAAACAAACCAGCATGTACTCATCAGGCCTTTCATGGTTTACCCAGAAACCTCCAACACCTGCCTGTCCACCCAAAAGAAGCCATCATTTTCATGACAGCCCACCCCTCCCAATGGCCCTTGCACAAGGTTCCCCGTTGATGGGGGACCAGGTGCCCCTGGAAGCCATTCTAGCCAGCCATGCCCTCAAGGAGCAGCGCTTTGTGGCTTTGCTCTGTGTGTGTACCTGTGGACTGGGTCCCAATCAGAGGCAGGCTCTCCAAGTCATCGTGCAAGGCAACGATGCGGACCGTGTACTCAGAACCTGGCCTGAGGCCATGCAGCTCCGCAGTGTCGTCTTCACCATCAGGAGCAGGGAATAGCTCTCGGATTCCATCCTCAGGGGTTGAGTAGATCACCCTGTACCCGGTGACTTGCCCCTGTGGGCTTTCCCAAGCAATTTTGATGGAATCGACATCCACCTCAGTGAATGTCAGTCCTTTAGGGCTGTCAATGTCTGTTAGGCAAATTAATGGTGAAAGGTTAAGCAGAGGGGGGAAGGGGGAAGTAGATGTGGGGTGGCACAAAGCACTTCATTATCAGCATGCAAAGCCATCTTCTATTTCTGCACCTTCAGAAATAGAAGGGAATTTCTTCTTTTACTGCCTTGGAAGCCCCCCGAAGGCATTGACCACAGCACAGTAAGAGTTTCCATCCGCTTCAAACTGCCCAGTTTTCATCATGCTGTTGCAGAGAGCCACCTAGTAAAAGCAGCAGACCTTGCTTCTTTCTGGGACTACATAGCCACCCACTAGGCTTGGTGGGTGAACACAGAAGTTGTAGTCCCAGAAGATAACAATTCCAACCTGTATTAATTGCACAGTCTTTTCAAGGATTGTCCCAGTCACGGTAACACACCTCTGTTCAAATCAGCAGATTTCATTGTTAAGACGGTTGCTTTTGCTGCTGCCCAGAAGGTGGGAGAGGCAAAAGCAAGGAAGGAGCTGAGAATCCAATGAACAAAGAGAAAAGCAAGTTGAAATGGGTGCGGGCTTTTTTGAAGATTGTAACAACTCTTCCATCGAGTGACACAAAGTCCTGTGGCCTGCTGTCCGTTTTACTAGCAGAGGCCTTGGCATGACAGAGGGATTGTGCTGGGTCACTTCTTTCGCAACAAGTGCTCTGCACCAGCATGAACAAAGAACCAGGCAGGCTGTCAGCCTGTAGGACTGTAATTTACTGCAAAAAGCACCAGGCGGATCTTTGCTCTTCACAAATTAACAACCTCACGCCAATTATTTGATCAAAAATTCTCTTTGCAAATTACAGAATGTGTTTGTAAGATCCTGATCTAAAAAGGATAATATGTATGCAAGCACCAATTAAGGGTAGTATTTCCACAAGCCAGAATTTCAGTTTTGAGGCTGGCATTTCAGCGCATTAGTGAGTCACTTCCATGCCCCCAAACCCTCCCGATTGGAGGCTTAATATTAGAGCTCTGGGACAGACAAAAGGAGCTTCAGGTGTTCTACAATTCATGCACCTCAAAATGTTTGTGGAAACAGAAGTGAGGCCTGGAAGTGCTTCCATGTACCAAACGGCTGACACCGGAAGCAGCTCTTGGACAGCAGAGATTAGCGCAACTCCATTCAAAAGCTGTCAGGAAAACTAGCAGGGCCATCCTGAGCAAACACACTCGGCAGGATGTCCTTCCTACAGGATGCAGTGAGCCTTACATCTGCACAAGACAGGACTTTGATTCAATTACGGTGAGCCAAGGAGAAGGCCCTTTGTTTTCAAGGCAAGATTCAAATTTCTGTTGATTTTTTTCTTTCACCGATTACAGTGATGTTAGTGGTTGTTTTCTATACTTTCTGGAAAGAAATGGTGATTGATTTGTGTGAATTTCAGGCTTCAGCACATTACTTCTTTCTTCTTTTATTTCATGATTTTTACCTTCCTTGAAAACACACAGCTTCTGTTCGCAGGGAGGACCCTGCACGTGCAGAAGCGGTAGCCTTCCGAATGCTGTCGGACTGCAAATCCCAAGAGCCCCACCCGGCTGGACCCACTGGTGAGAAAACATGAGAGTTGCCGTCCACCCACACTCAGAGAGCCACCGTTTCTCAAGCCACATCCCCGGGCTGGAGGGGAACAGGGGTGTGTGTGCACAGCCCTCACCCATTCTCTTGCTAAGAGAGGAGAGAACAAAGAGTGCTCTGTGGACTCCTAGGGGATTTCTCTCCACACAGTTGAGGCATATGTGCTGGGAAAGCTTAAACCTCTACATTCTCCCATCGCTGCTCTCAGGTTGGCACCAGCCTGGCATAACACAGTGTAAAAACTGAACATTCAGGCCGATGAATTTACCACACAGGTTTGCCTCATGTTTGCAAACACTGCTGCAAATATATAACTCTTCACAGGAAGTTTTTTCCCTTCACTTTATTTTTCAAAATTTGATATTCAGTTTTAAACTTTGAAATTCAGCTTTCATATGTCAGCCTTGAAATTAATTTCATCTTCCCTGCTTATTTTTCTTTTCACAAGCTTCGGGGAAGAATACAGAGATGTTTTCATCATGGTGAAGTATCAGATATCAGGTAAACAGACTCTGTATTCTTCAGTCAAGTCACCTTTACTTTCTTACCACAGAAAGGAAGCATTTCCCACTTATTTGCCAAAGGCAATTTTTTAAAATTTATTTTTCTTTTGGGGGAGGGGCATTGACTCTTTTTAGTTATAGTAGATGCACAGCTCATGGGGATGAGGATGGCGGTTGTATGCTGACTGCTTCGCCAGGTTGTGTTGGTGAAAAAAATGAACGTATTTTTTAATTCTTTTTAAAATTGTGTTCCATAGTGTTCTAGCACTAAACATCTCCTGTGGATTCAAGGCATTTAAAGATACAACATTTATGCTGTAAAAATCAAGGAAATGCAAAATACGTACTTGTAACAGCTGTCTCAACCAGAGGTTGGCTTTCTCCATCTTGACCCTGAGCGTAGACACTAATTATATACTCAACCGTAGGTTGCAATCCGTCAATTGTAACTTCCGTTTGTTCTGCAACAAAAGGGCAGTAAAAGATTAATCATGAATGAAGGTTTATTTATGCATGGCCTCATTCTGTCACAACTCACAGACTCTGAGTAAAAGTGTTCAATTGTCCCCCAGGTGGAAAGGCAACTTGTTCTGGACAAAGGTGATGTGACTTATATGTATGTACACACTTTGCCACAAGAAAATATGCTTTGTTACCAAAATTTCTTTGCTCTGGAGCCAGTTCTGATGCAACTTATTGTACAGCAGGGTCTCTTTAACATGTGCAAAGGCAAAATGAGATATTTCTAATCAAATGTCAGTAATATTAACAATGTTGGCAACAATACACTTATGGATTCAGCTTAATAATTCCTGTATCAGAATGACATTTAACAAGACCATAAAGCCTGCTCAGTGTGGGAGGGAAGTTGTCCTGCCATTCCAGAACAGGTTGGGCAGCCCAAGTGGGTGGCAAATGTTATACACCATGGCTGGCGCCCTATGCATGGAAAGGTCCGCTCTGCACATGGTTCCTTTTTAAAATGCTGTTTCCACGAGGAAGAATCCTGCAAATCCTTTTCGCAAGTGTAAAAACCCTATTGTTTGTGACAGGGGGCTTTGAACTTGCATAATGGCAAGCTGGAGATTGATGGTGGGAACATGGAGCATGGCCAGCATGAAGCCTTTACACTCTGCAAGACACTGGTGAATGCCTGAAGCATTCCCCTCTATAAATAACACCTTAGGGATTCTCACACAACTAGAGATGGGGGTATTCGTATATGAATATCCCTGCGCAGCTGGACTTAATGAGGGTCCGGCCCCTGGAGCCATACTGTCCACTCACGCATCCTGCTGCAGAGGCAGTCCTGCTCATCCTTCCAATCGCGCCCGGAGCGCCGCTCTCTCCTCACTCCGCTGGCCCCTTGGCAGCTGTGCAGGGAGACTCATCCTCCCTCCCCCATTAAATGGGTGCTTGCAGTGGTGGGTGCCTCAAACCTGAGATATACTAAGGGATTTAGGAATTGTTTCTTTGGACAGCTCATATGATGTAACACACATTGCCTCTAAAAGTCCTGAAGCTTCTGAAGAGGTTCATTGTTTGAGATGAAAAAAACCTTATGAGGCACCTGGCTCTAGCTGTGTGCTGTTGATTTATTTTTATTTTTATTTTTTAAGATCCTGTCCCTAGCCTTAGTCCTGCATCTCTGCTTCAGGGAAGATTCAGCTTCAA
Source organism: Pogona vitticeps (assembly GCF_051106095.1). Lineage (NCBI taxonomy): Eukaryota > Metazoa > Chordata > Lepidosauria > Squamata > Agamidae > Pogona > Pogona vitticeps. The sequence goes on along the minus strand of NC_135783.1, from coordinate 174,027,315 downwards.
TACACCGACTCTTGGTTGAGGCGATGGTTGAACTCTCTTCTGTTCTTCCATGCTTTTCAAAGCATGTGTGTGCTTTTGCAGTTTTCATTCTTTATATATGCTAGAAGTCTTCTTGCTTTTATATTATAACTATGTCATCCACATGACCTCCTTAAGAGCCCAAGCTCCTTTTGGAGCCACGTCTGCCTGATAAGCGCTTGAAGAAGGGGAGTCACTTGCGGGTTGTGCCCCTTGCCCCTTGACCGAGGAGGCACCAGTGGGCTGGGTTGCTGCTGCTGCTGCTGCAGTGTGTGAGTGTGTGGTTACCTGCAGCCACCACCAGTCCTGGATTTTGTTCCCCTCTTGACTATACAGGCCCAGCACCTCAGAGCAACCAACCCAAGGGAAGTGGCAATGGTGGTGCCTCACTTTGGCTTACATGGAAGCGAAGATGAAATTACAGATTCTCTTTCTTCACCTGGAACTCACGGGTGCTGCCCATGTTCCCAAACAGTAGGCATCTAGTGCTCTTACCTGCAGAGAGGACTCTTGTTTTTGTAGGGCCATGGCCGTCCTTGGGGGCAGCTGTCACTCTGTAACCATTAACTGGGGAAGAGGAAGGCTCCCAACGCACAGTGATGCTGCTGTCCTGAACATCAGTGACTTGCAGCTGGGATGGTGTGTCAATCTCTGCACGGGAAGAATTGAAAGCTGTGTCAGGATTTAACTCTCAGTCATCGGCTCTCACTTCCTTAAGTCTTAGTGAAAATCCATCTGTTCATTCCATTATCCTGTCACCCAATAACAAGAAGCTTCTGGGTGATGTATAGAGTAAGACATATTAAACAGCACAATTCCAATAAAATAATAATATTCAGTAGAGCAACAAATGGAACAGCAATATAAAAAAGATGGATATCCCCAAAACATATAACTAAAAAACCAAAAAAGATCAAAACAGTGAACAATAAAAGGATCCGCAGCAAGAAACTGCACATGGCTCCATGTATTTATCTTATTCCTCCTCACTGTAAGAAAAGGGCATTTTCTGTAGTGGACCCAACTTCTGAACTGCCTACCTTCCTGGGCTTTAGCCACAAGACTAAGATTATTATTTTTATTATACAAAGTAAATTAATGGTAAAAATATTTTATTATTGTTTTTATTGGTTAATGTTTTTACTGATCTTGTTTTCTGTTTTATTTCATTTTATTGTACCACTGTCATTATGTAAATATTTTGTTATAAACAGACAATTAATTAAAATCACATTCATCCTACTAATTTGGGCATTGTACATTAACCCAACAATATTGGTCTAATCCAGTTCTGGACCATAGAGTTTTGCCACTTTCAGGGATCTATCCTCATCCTTAAAACAAAGACCTGCTGGTGCCTTCAACACAGACGCCTGTGTGTGCTAAAAGTTCCACTCACTCTGCCAAGCCACTCCCGCCACCATTTCCATTGGCTGCATCCATCCAAGCTCCTCTTTCCCTGTTCAGACCCATGGAAGCCTCTCTTATCCTATCAGCTAGGCCAGGGCTCAAACTCTCCATGATCACAGGCAGTACACCTCTACCTAGCGAAATAGCAGTGACTGGGGGCCACCAGCTACTGGGGGAACACAGTCATTGTAATTCCCTAATGACAAGGCGCTTTCAGCTGGTCACTGGTGAGCACAGAAGGTTGAACTAGATGGAGATGAATGCCAACAATTACTACCTAGAGAGCTTAGAAAAGTTTATCTTTATTTGACAACTCCCCAGATCCCCTAGCCAGCATGGCAGCATAAGAAGAATTTTTTTTTTTGCAAACAGCTCTGTGCTTAGGAGTAGTTTAGGATTAACAGCATCACCATCTGAGGTGACTGAGATAAACTAGCTTAACTCCTTCATCCAGGTAGGAGAAATGTGGTCTTACCAATCCTGTAGTTCACGGTGACTGGTTTGCTGCTCGCGGGACTGTCTCCGCGCCCAGTGACTGCATACACGGTAATGGTGTAGTCTGCTCCAGGAGTAAGGCCAGGGATGGTTGCACTGGACACGTGGCCAGGGACTGTGAACTCTTTAAGAGGCCCACTGCCACCTGTAAGCAAATGCGCAAGACCGTTGAAGATGACAACAACAGCACAGAGGTGTCATTGACAACATTTAAAACATCCACTTAAAGGAAAGATCTGTTAAGGCAGTTTCCTTAAAAATCAATCAAAAGTAGAGCAAGCCAATTTTATCCATCCACATAAGAACCAGTGTTACAATCAAGACACAGGCAATGTACACGCCTTGTGCAATTTTTGAAAAGACTCAGGAACCCAGTCCTTGGACCGAAGGGTGAATTGCACTACGAAGAAAACACCCTTCAGCCCCTTCTCACTTGGACTCCAAGATACTTGGGACTCCCAAAGCCACCATGGTAAAGGGCACCCAGAAGCTGAAGCTACCATTCAGGCCAATGTGTGGCTCTCCAGATACAATATGTTTTAAATACTGATCAATATATCCTCTACATTTATCACTTTGAGGTTACAGTTATTCCCAGTGGAAGGCATTGGCATCGTACGGTGCTCACCTGTTTCACCGTAGGTAATCCTGTAGTATCTGACGGTAACAGCAGGAGCATCCCAAGAGATGACCAGACTGGTGGGGCTGGTGGCAGTGATGTGCAGGTCCCTTGGAACATCAGAAACTAGATAGAGAGGTTGACAAACAAAACATTATCCACATTACACATCCATCGGGCGGACATTTCATTCCCCATACAAAACAGCTGCAACTACCAGTAGGGACTTTAGAACCCTCCTCCTGCCATGTTGTTAATGCCCTGAACCGATTACCCTCACTTATTAATTCCCCTTCGAAGCTACAGGAAATGGCCAAAGGAAGGTGTATATTCAATGCCGGATCTGTCCAGACAATGCACAGTCTGTCCTGATGCACTATTGTGCTTGTGATGGTATCTTTTGCAAGTCCTTAGGAGTACACACACATGTACACATGGACGGAGACACCCACAACATAATCCAGTTTACAAGATCATCCCTATGAAAATTAACAGAATAAAATATGTTTGATGTTATATTTTCACAGGTAGAAGCTTCATCTGATTTTGATGTGTCCTTTCCAGGTGACATGTCTAGCCCATGTCCAGCCTCAGCAGGCAAGACTTCTGCTGCAATGACTTCCATTTTGGGGATGGCAAGCTAGCTGTAGTTGTAGCTAGATGCAACCACAGTTTTCTCTTTTCCTTCTCTAACTCTTACCTGTACTTTGCTGTCCAACCAAGGGCAAGCTCTCCTCTTTGCCATTGAATGCAGAAATGCTAACCACATACTCTGACCCTGGAACCAGGTCTGTGAGGGTGATGGAATTGCGAGATGGGGCGATGCGCACTTCTTTGGGTCTGCTTCCACCTTGCTCAAGGGAGTGGCGTATTTTGTAGCCACTGATGGTGGCACGGGGGGCAACCCAGTGGACAGTGAATGAGTGAGCTGTTATTTCTGAGAAGTCCAGGCCAGTTGGGGAATCAATGCCTGTTTTACAAGAAATGAAATAGGTGGACATCAAATGGACAATGTCTTTTCAAAAGGAAAAGAGCAGGCATACAAAAAAGAAAGGCAGACATTGGGAAGTGGAAGACACTTCCTGACAACAGAGTGGCTATTAGTAGGTGAAGATGTGACCAATAACAGCTTGTTCAAACATCAAATCCTACCCCTTTTTGGGAAATGAATAAAAATGCCTCATAGCTTGGAAGCTATAAAGTACAAGTTACTAATTACTTGCAGTGAGCTTTTTCTTCTAATAAAGGTGTTGTTTTTACTGATGGGTTAATTTGATTTGCACCCCACCCCTAGTTACAGTTTATATATAACTAGTTACATTGGGTAAGAAATACTATACTGAACAACTAAAAAGTTACAGTATTAGTACAATAAAAGGCAGTTACAAAGTTACTTTTAAAAACAATTAGTTACAGTTTCTAGTTTTTCATAATAATCAGTTTTCAAGGGCATTTTAAGGCCTTTTTAGACATATTGACAGGAATATTTCAGGTATATATACCATTTTCTTAACAATCTTTAGTGGAAAAGGCGTGTTCTTTGATTTTAACCATTTGTATTTTTCTAAATGTTTGTAAAACACAATTTCAGAATTGGCCACTATAGAGTATTTCTGTGTATTGGTTGCTGTTAACAGCCACTCAAGACATGTTATTTGTGCAGATAAAGCCATGACAATAGCAACCTGGCTGGAGAGAAATAATGAAGAACACAACAAGCTTGTTTTTAAAAGTAGCTCTGAACCCCACTGAGGCAAATAAGGCCTATTTTAGAAAGAGTGACAGTACAGTGGTGCCTCACAAGACGATGTTAATTCGTTCCGTGAAAATCGCTGTTAAGCAAAAACATCGTCTTGTGAAAGACGTTTTCCCATTGAAATGCATTGAAAACCTGATAATCCATTCTAATGGGAACGGATTGTCATCGTAAAGTGAAAATTCCCATAGGAAACATCGTTAAGCAAAACGTGTTTCCCAAGTGAAGACAGCTGTCTAATGAAACAGAGACCATTAAAAGACTCATATAGTGAAGCAAGACCAAGCTGTCAAAAACATTGTAAAGCGAAAAACAGGGACCTAAAATTGAATCATCTTGCGAGGCAAAGTCCCTAACATCGTAAAGCAAAAATCGCCCATAGGAAACATCGTTAAATGAAGCGCAAGATTGCTCCGAAAACCTCATCGTAAAGCGAATTCGTTGTCATGCAAAGCAATCGTCTTGCGAGGCACCACTGTAAATCATACAGTAAAACCTGTAACTCTCCTTTAGCTAAAGGTGCTGACAATTAAGACCCATGGAAATCAAGAGAAAAAGTCAGCAGCCATGAGATACTAGCACTGCTTTCAGTTGGGTGCCGGGATGGCCCTTTACTTGGGAAGAACTCCCACTGCATTCTGTGGAACATCTCTCTTGATGATGATGCACAGGATCATAACTGACTTCACGTGGATTGGAGATTGCCTCCAGACCAAGTACAAATGCATAAGAAATTAAAGGTCACAATTTCTCTTCTGGTGGAAGTAAACCTGAGCTTGAAAACTAGAAGGAACAAAACATTCTTTACGGAGCACGTGTAAGGAATGCTGTCACACAGAGCTATCCTGTTGAGGCACAACTGAGAGCAGGGAAAACCTGGTCAACATTTGTCATTCTACAGACCTGTCTTCTGTTCTCCAGTCAGAGGTTTACTCTCATGTTGGTCATATACGCTGTAGACCCTGATCAAATACACGGTGCCAGGTAAAAGATCTAAAGAATTAAAACAGCAACGGTTTAGGTTCTGGTCTATACAGAATGCAGATCTCAACTTTCTATCTGGGAAATGTCCTCAGCTAGAATTCCTTCCTTCCTTCCTTCCTTTTGTCAGCAAGCATTTATATGCAAAAAAAAATGGGTCTGCCCAGAGTTCTAAATGTTAGTCCAGGTGAACATTTACTATCACTTGCTAAATTCATTTCTCTTTTTCTGATCTAGGGCTTTTCAAACCTGCAAAGTCTCTCTTTCCCTTCCTTCTCCCACCACAATGTTTGTTTTGGCACAGGCATGATTTTGATGACTTTTTTAAACTGAAAATGTACCATTTTTGTACTCACTACCACCAACAGAATGTTTAATTTTTGTCCCAGGTTTGAAACTAATTTCATACTAGCTAAAAACTGACATATCAGCAAAACCTAAAGAGGTGCAGTTGTTTTTCCAAATCCTGCTCAGCAAAAAAGGTCAGTGTCCCTTCAATGTTTACCTTCCTTTTGAAATTATGCACTGCAGGTCAATGACTGTTAAAAGCAGCTGGGGCTGTCTCCTAATACTTAACCCTAATACTTAAAATAAGCTCTGATGAAGATCTAAAGAACTACCTTAAGCTTAGCCAAGAGGAAGGCTGAACTTTTTTCAAAACCACGGCTAGAAGATAAATTGCTTTTGAAATTCCTTACATTTCTCAACTTATTTGTCAAGAGTTCTAGGAGGAGACTGTGCTACTCAAAAAGCACAACACAACCAGAGGGCATCTCAAAAGGTGAGGGGAGTAAAACTATCAACTCTGTTATCCCATGAGGCAAAGTGAAAGAGTCAAGTTTTTCATACAGTATTTAAAAAGCCTTGTTCACAGCTGAACGATGTTGTTCACGTCTCTTACTTGTTAGAACCACCGCATTATCAGAAGGTGAGATGGACAACTCTGCAACATCATCCTCATTCTTCACAGGTGAGAAACGGATTAGGAAGCTGGTCAGTTCAATGGATGCTGGTGGAGTCCAGGTGACTCTCATGGTGTCAGGACCCACATTAGTGAAACGCAGGTCAGTTGGGGGAGGGACAGCTGAATTTACAAGGAGAAACAATTAGTATTTGGGGAGGAAATGGCATTTGATTCAACAGTGGTCCACAAATAGCCAAACAATTTCATGCAACGCTCCCTCGCAATCCACTACTGAGTCAAACTCATGCAAACATACTATTAGGCCACATTTCATTCCATTAAAGTTAATGTAACACTGTAATGTTTCATTCCACTAAAGTTATGTCTTTAATCTCTCAGCCCAGCCGTCACAGATTCGAAACCAGTATCAAACCAGAAAGGCTCAGTTTGCTCCACACCAGCTCAAAGTTCAACAACACTGACATGCATATGGAGCAAAGATTGATTGATAGCTGTGAAGTCTCTAGGACTTTACAGCTACTTCTAAGGTAGATAGTTATTAAGGCTCCATACAGCAAAGGTAAACAGAGATGTCTTCCATGCATAACAAATTCTCAGGTCATTTTCTGTACATGCACACACACACGATACCTTCACAGACTGTCATGTCTGCCACTAGCATGAGTTTGGAGGAATTTTTCTTCCCTAACCATTTTGAGGAAATACACGAGCAGTCAAGACCACTGCAGTAATGAGTAAGAATTAGGATAATGAACTGTGATACAGCAGGGAGAGCCAATGTGAACGGAATGCTGGATTTGAAACTTTTGAGATATAAGGTTAAGCACAGCTCAGATATGAATGGTGGCATGATCAAACTCATGCTCTTTCTCACAAGGATCATGTGAAAATGAATTATAGAGCCATCTGAACTTCAGGGATACAATTGCAAAAGCCGGTTGGAATGCAGGTCAACCAAGAATTGCAAATGAAACACAGTTCATAACTGCCGAATGCAGGAACTCCAAAAAGGAAACCATAGGTATATAGTTCTGTTTCTTTCTGTTCCCATTAGGTGTCTAAAATAAAAGGTCTCTTGGTCACATATACCCCAAAGACAGTCCCTATTTTCTTTGAGAACATCAGACTCATCCAAGCAGCTAGTGACAACATGGAACAGTACTCTAACACAATAGGTCTTCAACAATCACCAGTTTGCTGAGTCAGCGTAGTAGGCGCACTCTCTCCGCCATTAATGAGTGTGATTACGCTGATCTCATAATCAATGCCCGGCTCCAGGCCTGTAACTGTGTAGTATCCTACTGAAGAGTCCACAAAATCTTCAAAAATGGGGACACTCTCTCCTGCTGCAACCACCGTGATGCGGTAGCCAATAATGGTGGAGGTGTTTAGCGGGGTCCACCTCAGGCCGATGCTTGTATCAGTTACGTCAACAAAGCTTAAATCAGTGAGCTGAGGCACCTCTGTTTAGTTAGAGAGCAAGTGGGGAGGCAGAGACAGAGGCAAAACACATCAACAAGAAGGAAGAGAAAAAAAAGCAGCGATTATCAGGTCACATGAATTAAACATGAAGCAAATAGTCATTATGGTGATATGTAATGTCTCCCTCTCAGTAATAAACCCACCATCTATAATACTCAACCACTGACTACATGTTCGACCCCTCTGATAAATTCTTTTAAAAAAACATTTATTTTACATAAAATCTGATGTATTCTTAGAGTTTTTAAAGCACAATGGCATGGAACACTCTGGCAGCAAAAAAAGAAGTTCTTACTGAGGACAGAGAGCTTAAACTGGCCACCAATCCAATATGCAAAAGCAGAACAAAATTGGAATCTTGACAGCCCATCTCTCTCAGTAATTACCACCTTGGCAAGACTGTATGAATCCTTGTCAGCTAACTCTTTAATCCATGTGTTTGAAGAACTAATTCTTTGACTATAGTACAGGGGGTTGCCAATATTATCTTCCTTGTATAATAATTAGTAGTGAGCGATAGCTTGCCTGGGTTATGTATTTTCCATGTGGGTCACATAGGATCATTGGGTTCAGAATGTTTTGCCAGATGCAGCTGCTGCTCAAAGCCATGGGATGGCTTGGCTGAATATTTTTCTGCATTCAAACCACTGAACTGGGATGTATCTATTTTTCTGTTAATTAGATATTATTATTATTATTATTATTATTATTATTATTATTATTATTATTATTATTATTATTATTATTATTATTATTATTATTATTATTATTATTATTATTATTATTACTACTACTACTACTACTACTACTACTACTACTACTACTACTACTAAAGGTAGTCCCTATGGCCTATAGCCTACAAGGGAGGCAGCTAGTGCCAGAGCAGAAACGGGGCAGCATGGGAAAAGCAGCTGTACAGTGCCAAACCCACATACTATACATATCCAGAAATAAAAAGGAATGTAGTCAAATAGTGCCTCAGCCAGTTGGTCAGCATTCTTGACCTCTTCTTTTAAAATCAATAACACAATGACAAATATTGCTTAAATATTACCTAAATAATCTGAATCTGCTTGGCTTGAAAAGCCAACATTCATTCCTACAAGCTTTAGCAATCTAGAAAAGCCAGTCTTTCATAAATGTGAACTTTTCTAAACATTATTAAGTGTACAGGTCAATCCTTACATACCCATCTTTGTAAGGTAAACAGTAATGTTTGTAATCAATGTTCTAGTCATAATTTTCAGAGCTTGCTTCTAATGTTAAGGATACCATGGATTAATAGTCTAACAATACATTTGAAAGCAGGCTTTATATTACATGAAGTGTATCGCAGGTGATCTGCATCTGGTCCAAAACATTAATAAGAACCCTGGTGATTCTGTTATGGAAAACCAGTCATCTATATTACACAGAACTGAAATAGAAAGTATCAAATTTCCCACCAAGTTACCACTTCTCACCATAGGCTGCGCTTACCATATCACCTGTAAAAAAGCACCAGAAGACATACAGAAGATGCCTTTTTAGTACTTCTTTACTTTAGAAAGTGGCATTGGGTTAAAGCCTTGATTGTTCAAATGAAATCATACCAGTGTGTTAGTTCCTCACAGGAGCAAAGAAAGACTCAGTGCAAGCAGAGAAATATCAAGCAACATTAACAGCTAGTGTCTGTCAAATATACAGCTGGAAGCCATTTTGTGGTTTAGCAAAAATTAGACAAAAATTCCATAATGACAGGTTTAGGACTTAACAGCCCTATAAGCACAAGATCAGGCTGAGACATCCCAGACCATTTTCTTCTGCAAGACCAGAAGAGCAAGAAATAAGATTTTTAGCTCAGAAATGTACTTTTGTGCATACAAAAAGAGCAAGGAGATGCCTTTTATTGGTCTGTAGCTGCAACCATATGTATGGTTATATTGAAATAAGTTCCATTCTTCACATAATATGGTTTGCTTGGACAAGCTGGGATTCAATGTGGTACTGTGTAATAGCTGAATCACCTTGTTTTATGGGGTCTCTGCAAAATACATAGCAATTCTTCAGATAGAATACTTAGTTCTCAGTGTAATGCAGGCACCATCCACCTTTGTGGGGCCCATTTCTCAAGACTCCCACAAAGCTTCACTAACAATTTTGCTCCCTGCATTAAAAGATGAATTTCACATCTGGAAGCCTCCACTAGTGGCAATCCACCCTTTAAATAGGTTATTCCGGAAGCATCTAACACGCACACACACACACACTGATTTTTAAAAACTAGAAGTGGCTTTCTGACCAGTTTCACTTCTACTGAGGTTCTTTGGCAATATGCGTAGTCATCAGAATGTCCCAGATTCAGAAAACTGATCCTCAGATCTCCAGATATTCCTGTTGTCAAGTCTGACAGCTAACAGCACATTCACATCTTGCATTTTGTCAATTTTACCCAAGAGTTCCCACCACCTGTCAGGCTGAACCTGCTAGAATATTTTCATTTATCAGGAACTATTTATTTTCAGTTGCATCATCCACTAAACATCAAGTGAACAAGGAGTCTTCTTATCTGTCTAGCAGCTTTGGTGAACTGCATTCCAGTTCTTCAGATACAATGAATGTAGTCTCAGCAGAAACGATGTTTACATGTAGGTTATACAAATGTCTGTTTACCGAGGCTATATTCAAATAAACTAAATAAGGTATGACAAGACTCCTTCATCTTTGTACTGCAACAGACTAATATGGATACCTCCTGCCCCTGAAATCAGCCTCTAAATTTGACTGACCTAGTATAGTTATATTGAAGGCCTCATCAAGTACAACATGAAAAGAACCGTAATAATAAATTACCCCTATACTCCCTTTCTAAAGCATGTCAAAATTGCTTTTCTGGACAATATGCCCCAGATTCCTCTGGGACAGCAACAGCATTAGCTGGCTGGTGAATTTTGGGAGCTGTAGCCCAAAACATAGTACATGCCCAAAGTTCTGTCCCTTTCCATGTAAGCAGAGGTGCTTAGGCACTCTGAGCTGAGAGCTGTTCAACACATCACTGATGATCAACACACCAGTGTATGTCTAGGTATACAGTTGCAGCAGAACACTGCAAGACATTTGTATTTAATGTCCAGGACCAGGACCTTGAGCTCAGAAGTGGATCCCATGAAAACCAAAGTGGTTTATTTAAGAATGAGCATACACAGGATCAGTAAAACATCTTCACCAAAGATCAAATTGCTTCCTTATGTACAAGAAATCAGCAGAACTGTCCCCTGAGAAATCGGCAAGATCTGATGGTCAAGTTTAAATTTTACCTTGGGTGATGGTTTCAAAGATGGGCAAGCTCTCCTGGTCATCTTTGACCGCATAGACACTGACATTATACTCCACACCAGGACTCAGATGTTCAAAGATGCAGGATGTCTGGTCTGCATGAACGTCTTCTTCAAGAGTGTAGCCCTGCTGCCCATTTGTTGGAACAGTAGTAATTCTGTATCCAGTAATCTCTGAAACACAGAAATATCAATAACATATTCCTATTAGGACTGCCTTGAAGCTAGAAATGAATGGTATTTTTTAACATATGAAATAAACTTAATACTCAGAATCTGATGGCAAGAATTCTCTCTAGCGAGTACACCAGGGAAGTTGCAAATGATAATGAAGAGAGATGGGCACAAACAGGTGGTCCTGGGTTCATGTGCCCACTCAAGAGGCAGCTCCAGGAAAAGGTGGGGCAAAGAACCCAGGGTGAGGCTGGGAAATGCCGAATGGCCGTTCGGCCAAAAAAACAAACCATCTCCAATGATGGAGATGGATGAAAAATTAAATTAAACCAGATCACTGGAAAAAAAAATACTTATTGTGTGTCAGCCAAAGTAATCTCACAATGTGATCATGCATTCCTGATGTGTGAATGTGTGTGCTTTGCCATATTGGATGCCTCTTCATGTTCAACTATGGAAACCCAAAGAGAGAGCAAGAGTAGCTTTAAAATACTTTTAAGGCCCTCTGTTCTGACCAGTGATGAAGACATGTGCTGCTGTTTATAGACTGGGTTTTGGTTTTGAATTAAGACAGATACTGCCACTGACAAATATGGGTTTTTTAATTTTTAATACACCCCAAACTCTGCTAAAGCATTTTGGTTTTTTCCATAAATTCCTAAAATTCAAAGCTTTCTTCAAAATCCCATGAGATACTTTTTTTTCATGGGATGTAGGATATCCCCGAGGGTGCGTTTGTCCTGCAGATACTTGAGAAGAAGAGGATTATGTTGCAAAATATTTCAAAAAATATAAACAATGAATTTCATAAATTTTGAGGTATACAAATCTATGGTCTGCACTGGTGCTCATTTCTCATTGCTCTACGAAAGAGTTCAAAAGCAACAAATAAACAAACAAACAAGCTTAGGAAAGCCAGATTAATCCCACCCCATTCTACTAATGGGTGTCTTTTTGGTGATGCAATTTGGTTTCAAAACCGATCTTCTGCTCTGCAAAATATCCTTTTATTAGCTGACTTCTGTATTAGAATTTCCACTGTAAGTAATATATTCAAGATCTGGTTAACAATAACAACATCCAAAAGTATTAGCTGAACTGCCACAGCCAAGCAATGTGTGAGCAGATCTGGCACACTGGGTCAGTCAAGAGGAAAATACTTAGCCAAGTATAAATACCTGGAGTTGTGCTTCTTTCCCAAGAGACAGTGAGAATACCAGTGTCAGGATTTGAATCAAGGCGCAGGTTGGTTGGTGGTGACAGTGCTGCAAGAGATTTTTTTTTAAAAAAAACATGTTTTAGGATTTCCCTAGGAATGCAATGGTGAACTTGAACACATTTTCAAGAGCTGTTTCTCTTCCACTGTGTCCCTGACAAACCAGCACTCTAAAACTTACTGACTCCAATGGGTCAACTGGTAGAGACTTAAATATAAGACCTTGACTGTCTCAAACAGACTGCTGTGCCACTTCTTCCCCATTGCAGCCCTCGCCTCCCCAAGCCAGCAATGCTGGACAGAGAATTAGAAGAGACTCATAAATGAACTGAGTTTTGACATGGGAGAAAGGAGGAAAGTCCAAAAATAAGATGGAATGTGCCTTCTGTAAGTGGAGCTTCCCTGGGCTACCTGACAGTGCTTCTAGAGGACCATGTCAGTAAACACCATGGCCATAAGCTCACATGACTTGTAAGCAGCAAGAATACATGCTCCTTCTCCTGGCTCCAACACATTTTGGCATGATTACTAAGAAGCCATTTGATTCAAAAATAATTCCACTGACTACAGTGAGGATGTATTCCAAGAATAAATGACTTTGGGATGCTTGGCCTCATATCATTGCCTATTAGCTGATGGTTAAATGTATCCACAAATATAGAAAACAAAATAATGACCCACAGGCTGGATACATTCAATATACATTCCCGTCCCCAAGAAAGGAGATGCCAAGGAATGCAATAACTACAGGGCCATTGTTTTGATTTCCCATGCACACAAACTGATGCTGAAGGTGTTGAAACAAAGGCTTTTACTTTATATGGAGCAAGAAGTGCCTGATGGTCAAGCTGGACTTCAAAAAATAAGAGAAACTCAAGATCACATTGCAAACATCTGCTTGCTACTGGAGTGCATCAAAGAGTTTCAGAAGATCTATGTAGGCTTTATAGACTACAGCAAAGTGACTGTGTAGATCATGAGAAACGATGGGCTGTTCTGAAAGAAATGGGTGTGCTTTAGCACTTGATTGCCCTGATGTGTAACTTGTATTGTGGACAAGAAGCTACTGCTAGGACCGAATACTGGAAAGACAGAATGGTTTCCTACAGGCAAAGGGTGCATTTTATCCATTTATCTGTTCAATCTGTACACAGAACATATCATACAGAAAGCTGGATTAGATTCAGCTGACGGAGGTGTGGAAGAAACATTAATAATTTGAGATATGCAGATATCACCATTTTACTGGCAGCAATTATTTGAAATGATTTTAGTGAAAGTGAATGAAGAAAGTGCCAAAGCATGACTGCAGCTGATCATCAAGAAGAACCAAAATTGTGACTACAGAAGAACTACATAACTTGAGCATTAACAATGAAAAAATTGAAATTTTGTATACTTTCAATCCAAATAGATTGTAGCCGAGAAATCAGAGGAAGACTGAGACTCAAAAGGGCAGCAATGAAGGAACTAGACAACATGTGTAAGGATGTGCCACTGGAGACCAAGACCAAGATCATTTCCAGTCACCCATATATGGGTGTGAAAGCTGGACATAAGAAAGCTTCCAGAGGGAAAAAATGTTTCATATGAAATGTCGTGCTGGAGGAGAGCTTTGTAGATACCCTGGACTGCCAGAAAGATGAACAAGCGGGTTCTAGATCAAATCAAGCCTCACCTATCTCCAGAAGCAAAAATGCTGAGGCTGAGACTGTCCTACTTTGGGCACATCAGGATTCTCTGGAAAAGACAATAATGCTGGGAAAGTTGGAAGGCAGCAGGAAAAGAAGAAGACCCAATATGAGATGGTCTAATTCCCTAAAGGAAGCTGCGGGTTTGAGTTTGCAAGAGCTGAGGAAAGCAGAAGACAGGACGTTTTGGAGATCACTCATTCATGGGGTCACCATAAATTGAGGGCAACTTATCAGCACACAGAACAACAATAACAAATGTGTCATACGTGTTACTACTTTCTTGACTATGGGAGCATCTTTCTCTTTGCCATCTGTGAGGACTGTGATGCTGTAAATGTATTCCACACCAGGAGTCAGTCCAGATATGACAATGCTCCCAGACTCAGAGATGACCTCCCTCGGAGCTTCTCCACCTTGGCTTGGCCGCACGCCCAGCTACAGAAGGAAAAGAATGAAGAATCACACACTGCTCAATACGACTGTTACAGTATCTATACTCTTGAGAACAAGGGTGGCTTGTGGCCACGGTGTGTCTTAACTCTGGGCGCGGGGGTACCATTTACGGCTGTGCCTCCAGCCACCTTCTCAACCACTGCAACTGCAAGTAGAATATTTTAAAGTCCATAAAACGTCCTAGAGTATATTTCTTTAATTACTCATATGGCACATCTTTATACATCTTCAGAAAGTTCATTCTCGGCCACAAATTAAGCTTTTAATGTGATAGAATCTACATGTTTTTGGTAGAGATACCACCAGAACTAACCCACTAAGAGACATTTTCAGGAGACCTGAGCTCTTATTTGCACTGGGCCATGGGAAGGTGGCGCTGCTAAAATAAATTCTCTCCCTTAACTGGAAAGCCCCATTAGAGTTGCTGCAAGTTGGCTCTGACAGGATGGCAGATAACACAAACTACCATGTCTACAAATGATTAACAAGGATGCTGAGCAAAGTTCCTTTGAAGGCCACGTGAACTGTGGGACATCATACGCCAGGCAGCATTTTCACAGCCTCATTTCATCAGGATGCTTTATCTTAAAAAATCTTTCCACTTTTTCTTCTTTGTTGTTGTTGTTGAAAAACACTAGGCACAGTCAAAATTATAAAAACATTGCCTGGTATTATAAAACAGATGCAAGTTTTAGCCAAAAACATAAGTATCTGTTAAATATCAGTGCAGCATATATGCTGTTCCTAATGTTGCCATTCTTTTGGAGCTCTGATGGTGTGATTTCTGAGATCTGCAACTGCTTATAGTACTGTGTGAATTTTCTTGATATTGTTTGCAAAGCCCCAATGACTATGAGGACCACTAAAGTGTGTTTTTTCCAGAGGCGAGATGTTTCGATTGCCAGGTCTCTGTACTTTGTTAGTTCTTCCAATTCTTTATTTTCAACTCTGGCATCCTCTGCAATTGCAATGTCAATGATCCAGACATTTCTTCATTCTATTACTACTATGTCTGGTGTGTTATGTTCAAGGTGTCTATCAGTTTGGATCCGGAAATCCCACAGGATCTTGACTTCCTCATTTTCTGACACTTTCTCTACCTGATGTTCCCATGGGTTTTTGGAGGCTGGCAAATTATATTTTTTGCCTAATGACCAGTGCACTAACTTTGCCACTCTGTCATGTCTAGCTTTCGACTCTGTTTCTGCAATACAGTATTTGGACATTCACAGATGAGGTGTGACACAGTTTCATCTTTTTCTTGCAGAGTTGACATTTGTTGTTAGCGCTGATTCCTTGGATTTTAGCTTTCATCACGTTGGTTTGGAGAGCTTGTTCTTGTGCAGCAAAAACCAAGACTTTGGTTTCCTTCTTAAGGGTCACCAGGTTTAGCCATGTCCATGTTGAATTATGATAATGTTTTCCATCAATATTTCTCAGGTGTTGTCCATGTAGTGGTTTATTTTTCCAGCTGTTTATTTTCAAATTGTTGTTTCTTATATTGAGCCTTTGTTTCTGTTGTTTTCAAAATACTCTCCATTTTCACTGCCTCAAGTAATTTTTCTCTGCTTGTACTGATATAATCATTTAGATTTCTTTTTTCCTCATCTACTACCTGCTGTATTTGCAGTAATCCATAGTTTCCAATCTGTCCACATCACTTTTTCTATGTAGTGCGTGATGCATGTTCATTAGTTTCTGTGTTTTTTGGTCCAATTCTTCTAATTTGTTTTGAGTCCAATCTATTGTTCCAGCTGGGTATCTAATTACTCAAACTGCCCATGTGTTGTTGTTGTGTACTGTTTTAAGAAGTTACTTTAAAATTCACTGTTTGAACGTTGGGTTTTACCTTCTGCAAATCAAACTTAACAGCCAACACAAGAACAACTTTGAAAAGTGGGATGAAAAAATGAAAACAAACCGTGCCAGGCTGATGAGGTCACCAGAGTCAGTATGGGGCTTTGATCTCATTGCCTTCTTTGTGAATACATTCTCTAGTAATTCTTTATCTGCCACATTATCCTGCACTGAATAGGGGGCTGGACTTGATGGCCTTACAGGCCTCTTCCAACTCAATTATTCTCTGACCCAGCTTGAAGCATATGTCTTTCATCCAATGCCTAAAGTGCTACTACAAGTGATGAAACAAAAACTAACAATGACTAAGCTTTAGAGTAAGACTAGAGATCACGTGACTCTCTAGTTGCTGTTAGGCTGCAATGGCCATCGCCTTTTCGACTGTCAGTGCTGGCTAGAGAGAACAGGAGTTGTGGTCCAACGACACTTGGAAGGCCACAGATTCTGCAGCCCTGCTCTAGACCCAACTCATCTGTTCTTCCCCACTGAGCAAGTCTGACTCCTAGGACTGCTGTGATTTGAAACACCACAAGGGTGGGAGAGCTCCTTCCCTACCTTGAAGCCAATTCTCGGTGCTGGTGTCCAAGTAACAACAATAGAGGTCTCAGTCACTTCAGTGGTATAGTGAGGAATTGAGCCTCTGGGCTGCACTGCAAAACACAATGATCAACAGAACATCTAGTAAACAAATATCAAGCCTCTGAGAGATGCCGCCGTATCACCGAATATACTTTTTTTTTTTTACTAGCAGAGTATGTTCAGCATTTATTATCGATGGACTTTGTGTTAATAATTATTTTTGCCCCCGGTACAGAACGTTCTTGGAATGGCAAACTGCATGAGCCAGCGGTGCCTCTTTCTTACATTCATCAATGCTAAATAAAAATGGTTCCTCCCACTGTCAACAAGCTCCCTCCCCCATTGTCCTCCTCCAAAGTTCAAAATTTCCTATGAAAGAGCATAGAATTGGGTGGGGAGATACATCATTCTACAAACATTCTGGATCAAATTCCATGCCATGTTTTGAAGGTGTTTTGAAGTTAATTTCACAGGAGTCATGCACAGAAAATAAGAACAGAATGCATCACCACTGCAGTTTGCCTAAAACAGTACTGTGAGCGGGAATCCCTTGTTCCCATACAGATTTCAAGCGAGTCACATAGCTACCAGAAAGAAGCATGGATGCATTCCTCCTTCTTAGTTTTATCATCCCTTGTGTTGTTGTGAAGGCCCTGTATTACAACTATTATCAGCCATCCTTCTCAGAACAAGAATTCTGTCCTCATGAAAGGGGACATTCCAAAGTTTTCAGGAGGCCTGCTACCACCTGCTGCTGCTATGCTAGAGATAGCCAAACCAGCATTGCTCCCTCCTTCTTGCTTGCCAGAGCAGAGTTCCTGTGAACTACAGGAACTGGGATATCGCAACACAAATATGTTTACATGCATGCACCCATGAGATTCTTGGTTCACCTCCCTGAAGCAACAAGGCAATAATATGTACACTGATTTGTTCTCACTGATAATTTTCATTAACAAAGTCAACTCAAAGTAGTGTCTTTCACATGAATACTGCAGGTTTAGCAGAACTAATATTTTCCTGCTTCGGCAAATGTGTCGCACATTTGGAATAAAAATTCTTAATTAACAGCCTCAGCAGGGATGACTGCCACCGCAGATTTAAGTACATAACCAGAGGGATCTCACCAAATATGCTGCTTTTCCACATTAAGTCTGGTGAACCCACTGAGAGAATGTGATTTAAGAACCAAGAGCTACATTAAAAATAAAAACTGACCCTCCAGTAAATCTGTCTTTCCTACAGAGATCACAGGGTGACAACTCCCACTGTAAACTGTTCCTGTGTTCCTGGTTCCTACTGCTTTTATTTGTGGACATTCTAGACCACATCTGAGTCACGGTTTGCTATCACTTCCATCGGACAAGAATGACTCCATTGAAAAAACAACCCTAAGTACTGGAAGCAAAACAGGTATGGAACTTGGATCCCAGTCATTAGACACATTTAACTTGGAACAGACGCAAGTCAGGAGACAGCTAGTAAAACACTAAAGCATGCTTGATATGAACCATGAGTCTTCTAAATCAGAAACCTATGAACCAAATATGGTGCTTTTATATGAATGCTTAGTGCTTGATTTAATGCCGTTTTAGCCTCAGCAAAAACCAGCAATTTAGACAGCTGGCTTATACAGTAGATCAACAGTCTGCTGCTAGCCAGCAGAGTGTATTTAGGTCTACATAACCTCTGAGGTATCAGAATGAAGACAGACCATAAGGACCATATCTTTGCAATGCCAGATGCCTGAAAACATCACCCCACATCTCCACGTGGTTTCAGCTATCTCAGTAAGGCAGCAAAACTAGGGAAGGTATCAAGACTTAGTGGGAGCCATTGAGATGTGTTCAGTTTTATGGGGCAGACATTTGGCAGTCTTACGTCCACTAATAAGGCTATGAGGATTTGATGCCACTTGAGACTGCACCAGCATGAGTCAAACTGCACTGCATTCAGGATAATGACTTCCCTAGAAAAACACAGAACCTGTCCTTGAAGGGGGAAGTGTCACTTATCTTTATATCTCAGACAACAAAGATGTAAGTGCTGAAACTTTCAGTGGGGCACACACAGTTCCCCTTAGAGAAAGCCATGATGCCACTTTTGCCTTCCTTCATAATGGAATCAGGGCCAGTTCGTGGACCACTATTTTCAACAGATCAGTGATTACCAAAAATACTGGCAGCATTGTCCAAATTATGGGCAGGGATAACTTGACCCCCATGTGTTGTACCACCCCTGAAACAGCACCCTTCTATCATTGTCTGCCTAAAGGTAAATCACACTGAATCTGATGGGGCTTACTGCTAGAGAAGCAGATATGATTGAATTACTGGTCTTCAAGAGATCATCAGAGAAGGAGAGCTAAAACTTAGGGGTCAAGGGCAGCCATTGGTGTATGTTATCACACTGCCTTTTTCCCGGGCAGTAATCAGAAATGGGTAGCAGTTTCGTCTCTGACCCACCAGCAGAAGGTGCTTCGCACTGCTAGACAAAAAAAGAGGGAATTCTAGTAAATAGGATGAAACTGGCAAAAAAAAGCCTTTAAAACAACAGCAAGAACTTTGTTGATGGAAGCATGCTGTGTGACACATGCACTCTACAAAACTCTAACCAAAACTCACACTACTTCGTGTCAATTTCTGAGACACTGTATTGCCAGGTGGTGGTTATTATTATTATTATAGGTGTGAGCTCATCACAAGTCTGGCTATTTGGAGGCAGAAGTATCAATGAAACAATAGTCAAGGCTGCCCCATGCTTACAGGTTGTGAAGATTCCTGTTGCTGGGCTGCTTTGCTGGTTTCCTTTGACAGCCACAAGGGACACGGTGTACTCAGAGTTTGGTTGCAAGTTTCTCACAAGGTATCTTGTGGCTGATGGCCCCACATTGTACTGTTTTGGTTGTCCTCCTGTTGTTGGGCCGACAGAAAGGTGGTAGCCTGTAATACGGGCACGAGGGGGCCTCCATGTCACCAGCACTGTGGAGTCGGTCTCATTGACCAGCCGCAAATTGGTTGGACTATCAAGATCTAGAAAAGAAAGCCAAAAATCCTCTTACATCTCTTTTGAAAACCACTGTTCTTTCCCCCCGAGAATGCATGAAGCAACCACTTCCGGCTGTGATTTCTACTACTAATATTATCTCAGTTTGATGTTGATTGCATGTTAGATGCTATTATGGAAACCAAATAGAAACCCTGCAGCTTAAAAAAAAAGTTATGCCAAGAGTTAAGTACTGTACCCACATTCCACTCAAAGTAATTTATGGCTCAGTTCAGCTAGAGCAGTTGGTACCCATCTGTTCGATACAACAGAAAGCATATTTCCACAACTTTTTACAAGGTTAGGATGAGAGAAACAGGCAGACCAACAGCCTCTGCATTTTCACCAAGAACTAAGCTCAAGACAATTGTAGCAGAGGTTCACTCCCGTGTGGGCCTGGGATTCTAACCACAGAGTGCGACAGACCTCCCAGCAGCTTGGTTGTCCGTCTAGGGATTTTCTAACAGTTATAATTTTGAAAGTTTAATGGACTTCAGGAAAAGCCCAGCCTTTCCACTCATCCTGCTTATTTATGGTACAGTTGTTCCAACGGCTAGTGCTGCATAAAACACTGCTGCCTGCCCTGCTACACTGTCCAAACTAAGTCTAAACCTTTTGACAGCTTGATTATTGCAAACCCCTCTTTCTCCATAAATACGTAAAACATTATTCTTAGCCAGGCAAAACTGCTACCCTGTTTCCCAGAAAATAAGACCTACCCTGAAAATAAGCCCTAGTATGATGTTTCAGGATGCTTGTAATATAAGCCCCAGTTAAGTAAAAAACCCCACCCTCCACCATTGTGCAGCAACCAGAAGAAGATGACATGACTGCACTTGAATCAATGCAGATTGTTGTTCATGAAAAAAATAAAACGTCCCCTGAAAAAAAGCCCTAATGCAATTTTGGAGCAAAAATTAATATAAGACCCTGTCTTATTTTCAGGGAAACTCGGTAGCACCAGGATAGCTAGCACTCCAAGAGATGGAAATTCCAGAAACAGTAGGCACAGGGGGGCACGTTCCCCCCGAAACAGCAGGGTACAGTGTCCATCCTGCTCAGATGGTAGTGCCCACCTCCTCAAGAGAGTTTTTGGCCTTGATCTCAATGTAGTGTAAACTTGCATATGGACTACACACTACAAGCTGGAGTGAACAAATGTTTATCTGTCAGTTCTGTGTGTGTGCAGACAGAAACCCCAAAGAACTGAAACAGTCCTCGTACAGAAAATTCACAAGTCAGGGAGAATGGCTTTCCCCTGGCATTTAATTTTGCACTAGCAGAGTCTTTTAGTTCTGCTGGTTGGTTAGCTTGTATGAAAGAGATTCAGTCACCCAAGTCCTCACTTGTAGTTTTAGGTCTACTATTTCAGTGTAAATTAGGCCATAGAGTAGTAGAGAAATAGACAGGAGTCCCTAGCCAAACACATGTCCTTTGAGGTGGTCCTAGAGATTTAGAAGCCTTTAAAGAAATGGTACAACATCTAACGTAATTCCTCCATAATTTCAACATTCCATCTTCCTGTACTCAGCCCTTGATTTTATGATTCCCAAGGACTCAAAGCCTAGAGGGAACCGTGGGAAGAAAAATTATAAAAGGATCATTCCTTGGGAATGCTAGTCTTGCCCCTTTCCCCAGGAATTTCAATTACAGCTCAGGACTTATGTGAAGCTTTTCAAACTGTGGTTTAGGCAAAGCAATTACGGTCATGATCATAATGTATGGAAAACACAGCTCCAGACGTCTGTTAAGAGCTGCAGTCAGGCAGATTAAGAATCACTACAGTCAGCCCTGCATTTCAGAGCAAAAATTCTGGATCTTATTCTTCATTGTGTAGTGCATTCTGCCATCAAGTACGCAATTTTTAAAAATGGCGCCATATGATATCATAATGGACTGCTATTACTCATAATGAGATCATGTCGACATTCTGTGATTCACTGGTATTATGCTGTGATCAAGAAAGCTACACTTAAGGGATCTGTGTGACAGCTTACATGTATGTGTACGCATGTGCATACAAAGAAACACGCAAATGATTTTACTCAACAGCCATTTGCAGACTGTTTTAAAACCACACAATCAGAAAAAAAAACAGTTTCAAGTCCATTAGAAGGAACTCCCAAGCCTGAACTAGGCAGCAAAAAACCACACAAAAAGTATGCAGGTCTCTTTCTATCTCCTCTAAGTCTCTAACTTCTAAACTCACAATTATAAATGAGTATTGTTTGCAGAAGCATAGAGTTTGGCAGGACGAATTTAGGGCAAAGAGATGATAAACTGAATTACAAGAAATGCACATACTGGTTGTTTGTTCTCCAGTCAAGGGTTCACTCTCAGTGTCTTGTCCAAGGGCATAGATCTTGAAGAGGTAGGTTGTCCCAGGCAAAAGATCCTTGACTTCAGCAAAGGAATACCTAGTAACTGGCAACTTTTGCCCATGTTTGCCAGGATGGTTAACTGGAATCACTTCTACACGATAGCCAGTCACGGCCCTGTCTGGAGGGTTCCACATGATGGTGATTTTGACATCAGTGACTTCCACAAACTGCAGATCTTTGGGCGGAGGAATCTCACCTAACCAAAAGACATATAAGGGATATCCATCACAAGTTTGCAATGGGATTTGGATGAACAGCAGAGCATGGGATGAATCGCTTATTAGTAATGCCATTGCCCTATAATGCACTATAGGCAAAGAAGATGTAGTAACATTTCAACAAAACGGTGATACACCAAGGGTAGGGGGATAAAAGAAATAAAAAAATTACATGCAAACTAAAATCCTTCCTTTTCTAAACAGTTTAAAATCAATAAATATAAATCAATATATAGAAACAAGCATTAAATGCAATTGCTAATGCCAACTAAAGTAGACCCATTGAATTAGTTGTTTTTTAAAACAACACTTATTTAAATCCCATTGATTCAATGGATCTTCTCTAACTGGGATTAACAAAAGCTAATTTAAAACATCAGAATTCACAACTGGATCTTAGATCCAGTATTTGCTGATAGCTTAGAAGTAAGGATAATCATACAGTGGTGCCCCGCATAGCGACGTTGATCTGTTCCAGGATTAATGTCGCTATCTGGATTCATCGCTATGCGGGGGGGGGACACCCATAGGAACGCATTAAACTCAGTTTAATGCGTTCCTATTGGGGAAAAACTCACTGGTAAGTGAAGATTCCCCCATCCGGCCGCCATTTTCGCTGCCCGGTAAGTGAGGGGAGGGCGCGAAAACGCTGCGGGCGGCCATTTTCTGCACCCGGTGGCCATTTTGGAACCGCCGATCAGTTGTTTTCTAAACATTGCATGTTTAGCCTATCTAAAAAAACGCGTCGCTAT